>NW_017307165.1:81187-84540 GCF_000935625.1 Nanorana parkeri | reverse complement strand
ATTGGTGTAATGTATGTATGGCGGGTATAACGTATGTATGGCGGGGGGTAGATTGGGGTAGCACAGGGTTTTTGGCTCCCTGTAACAGCAGGAAGGAGTCTCAGGTCTCAGGAGCTGACACTCTGTGGCTCTCGGTCGGAATGGTACACTTCCTGTATGTGGTCAGATTGCTCTCACGGTTGGTATGTTGTATGTGTGTCCTGGAAGATGTGGTTAAGCCTTGGGTAAATACCCGTGGCCCCGAATGTTTGCCTTGCTCTCAGCTCACACAGCTGTATTATGACACAATAAAATATCACAGAGCTTCTCAGGCCGATCTCAGTTACGCCTTATAACACATACACCGCGCGGCACAAAATCCTCCTCCGCACTGCAAACGCCCCAATTAGGCGCTCCGGCCTGACGTCTGGGGGCCAGGAATGCCGAGGGGGCTGCGACTCACAATGGGAACCGCCCAGCTTTTTGATCATCTGTCCTGATAATCCTCTTTACAATTCACGGTGTGGCGGTCGCGGGCGCTCAGCGTGACATGAGAGGAAATTGAGGGCCGACGGGGCTTTCATTATCTTCTTCCAAATGAGCCTCAGCCGTGCCGTATCAGATATCGGCATCTCCTCTCCGGATCTGACTCCTCCCATTGTGAGGACACGGAATAGTCACCTAGTAGCTCCGAGTCACTCTGTATAGATTAGTAAATTGAGCTGAAATATTCAGATTTCGTCAAATCCTTCACCACGGAGCCGCGTCATAATATAAAAGCGACCGCTTTGGTGTGATCGCGCCAATTAGAAGTTTAACCCCTTAGTGACCAAGGCCTTTTTCTCGTTTTTTGTACCCATGTTATAATCCACATTTTAGGCCTGAAAATTACTTAAACCCCCCAAACATTATATATTTTCTGAAAGCCAATACCCTATAGAATAAAATGAGGGCAGTTGCAAATGTTTATGTTGCACGATATTAGCGCAACGTATTATCAAACCCCAAAAATTAGTGACAAATCCACTTAAGTGCCCCAAAACACAATTAAATATCCATTTTTTAAATACATTTTAAAAGATAAGGTTACAAGGAGTAAATAGATACCCAACATGCCCAGTTTAGAAATTGTGTGCGTCCGTGAAAATTCAGTACCCCAAAAAGTCTGTAGATGACGCTTTAAAAGCCCCACAGGTCATCAGTTTACAGATATGTGTAAATATTGGCCCTAGAACTATTGCTCTCACTCTGGCGTGCGCGGCGATACCCAACATGTGTAGCGTGAACGTCGCTTTCATGCGTAGGCGCACCCGCCGCATGTTTACGGGCAGCCAAGTGGATAACCGAGCCGAAGTGAACAGAGCTGAACGACGCTCGGCTATTCACTCCGGCTCAGTACGGCTGATTTCAGCCGTACATCGGCCGCACTTCGGTCAGCCAAAAATGCTCTGCATGGTCGGCTGAGCCAAAGTGCAGAGGGACTTCGAGTCAGCCGAAGTTCCGGCAGCTCACTCGCTGCTGCTCGTCCCTATTCTCATAGGGCACGAACGGCAGTGAGTGAATAGCCGAATGCCGCCGAGTGGCATTCGGCTCAGCTATTCTGCCCGGTACCTCTGTGGTACCGAGCAGAATAGCAAATAATTGAGAAGAGTTTAAAAAAAACAATGATATATATATTTTTTGATGTAAATAAATTGGAAAATGAAAAAAAATTATTAAAGATATTTTAAAGAAGAAAATAAAATATGAAAAAACAAACAACCTGTTTCCTATTGACTGGCACCTGCTGGAGTCTTCTAGCAGGTCCCGGCCAATGAATAACAAGTAGGCGAAGCCGTGACGTCATTTGTTGTTATTGTTATTGTTTAATGAGAGTTCAGCATCCCCAGGTAATTTGGGGACGCTGATCTGTCAATACAGCTGGGCGGAGCCAGTCCTGAGAGCACGGCTGGCTCCACCCAGCTGTCATTTGCGGGACGAACGGCCGGCCTTCGGCTGCTGTACGGCCTGTACATTAGTGAATAGCCCGTACAGCAATAGTCTATTGTGAATAGCCCGTACAGCAGCCCTTTGGTTTGACTGAACCGAAGGGCTCCGGTGGCCGAAGAGAGCCGTAGGATCAGCCGAAGCTACGGCTGGATCCTTCGGCTCTTTTGTGAATAACCCGCTAAGTCTTGGAAACTCTAGACCAAGTGACACCCCGGCCATGTCGTCATCACGCGTGCTCCTGACGTCACTACGCGCATGCATGATGATGTCATCACGCATGCACGACCATCTGATTGACGCCTGCCGGCGGCCATCTTGGTGATGGACGCCGGCAGAGAGAGGGGAGGACGTTCAGCCGGCGGGATGAAGTATGCCGCCGGGTCCCCTCCTCTCTCCTGACACTGTTGTGCTCCCGGCCCATGACCAGATGCCTGACTGTTTAGAGAGGGGTGACACCAAAATGACTGTCAGTCATTTTGGTGTCACCCCTGCAATGGTGACAACCGGGTGCGGGCTGCACCCCCTGCATCCTCCTTGTGACGCCACTGACCTGGTTTTGTTTTGTCCATAGCCTTTACAAAGTTCTTCATCAGCCCCAGCTTTATATACAACCCAGGGCCGGTGCTAGGATTTTTGCCTACACAGGCAAAGTTGCAGGCGGTCGCTTGCCTTGCCTTGCGATAGCGCCGGGCCCGATACAACCAGTGGCATAGCAATCACCATAGCGACACAGGATGCCGCTATGGGGCTCGGGGCACAATGGGGCCCGGCCAGATGCCGTGCGGGCCACCTGGGTCGCTATGGGATCCTCTGCTGGTGGCTTTCACTGGCGGCTGAAGAGGAAACTGCCGCTGTTCAAATCATTGACAATAATCTGTGCAGCAGCGCGTTCCTCTACACAGAGTCAATGAGAGCCAGCAGTGGCGGTGTAGCAGGCTGGACCCGGCAGTGGAGGAGGAGGCCGGGCCCGTGGTAGGCAGCAGGGGAGGAGGCGGGGCCCAGTGACGAAGAAGGAGGCGGGCCCGGTGACAGAGGAGGAGGCGGGGCCCATTAGCGACCGTGGAGGAAGAGGAGGCAGACAGGTAAGGAGTGACCAGCCCACTTGAGGGTGACCCCTCAGGTGGGATCTCGAGTGGGCTCCACAAGGGGTATAACTAGACATTACGGGGCCCCATACAAAATTTTGCTATGGGGCCCTGTGATTTCTAGTTACGCCCCTGTATGCAACGGTGGTAACTAGAGCTGCAACAGTTAATCGATTTAGTCAATTAAAATCGACGATTGAAAACGTTACCAACGTTTTCGATCGTCGATTCGTCGGCTATCGATTGATTTCCCTGTTCGGGGCTCTACACGCGGCCTGAAGCACACGCTGCTCACGTCCC
>NW_017307165.1:75520-81098 GCF_000935625.1 Nanorana parkeri | reverse complement strand
CTATAACTGGTCAGTGGTAATCTGCATTGCGCAGTATAATCATTATTACAAATCCCAGCAATAATACATTATATACAGCGCAATGCAGAGTAACGCCAGCTACAGAGGACTACAAATCCCAGCAATAGTACATATGTAGTATAATGTAGTATTGCTACATTCCTCTATAGCTGCTGGTATTCTGCACTGCGCCGCTGTATTATGTACTATATTGCACACCACACTCTTTTTTTTACTTCTACCGCTCCAAGCTTGCTCCCGTGATGGACTACAATCTCACCACAAACTAGTAGTCCATCACTGGAGCCTTTTTTTTTTTTATCCGATTAACCGATTAATCGAACTTAATAATCGGCCAACTAATCGATTATGAAAATAATCGTTAGCTGCAGCCCTAGTGGTAACAATATTTTCTGAGAGCCAACAAGAGCTGGATTTTGAACATTTTTCTCTCCTGGCTCCCAGGACTGTGGTGATGGCCGGTCTTTGACATAATGAGAATCTCCAGCTTGACTGTCCCATTCACAGAGGTAACAGCAGTACTTTGTGTATCCACCCTGCAGGCCAAGCAACAGGGCAACAACTTTCATATCACCACAGAGCTGCCACTGATGTTCCTCGTACTTTATACACCTCAGCAGCTGTTTCATGTGTAGCGCCCATCACCTTTTTGTTATGTGACTACTATGCATTTAATGATAGCCAGGCTGGATTTGTAGTAGCATTTACTGTACATGGTTAATCCCAGGTGTCTAACATTGTCATTACCCCCCTGGGCGGAGTGAGACTCTGTCATATTGTGGGACAGCCAATGGTGGATACTGTAATGTGTGTACAGTACAGCAGCCAACCACTGGGCTTCTCTCAGCCAGTGGTGCTTGCTTGTGGAGTGTACATATATTGGTGGGAGCTGCCATGTGCTCGCTCTCTCACCGGGACCAGCCATGGATTAGGGCTGGGTCCTGTCAGCCTGCCCCCTAGGCTAGGCCGAGGCCTGGGGGTGGGCATAGGCTGAAGTGAGGGAAGATGTTTCCCTGAGGCCTCCAACAGGGAGGAGGCCTGAGAGATGGAAAGAGGAAGAGAACCAGGGCCAGTGCCGGCTCTTGAAGCACCCTGGAACTATATGGGCTTCAGAGCATGGTCGGTGTCTTTCCTGGATTGAGGATCTGCATCCACCTGGACGGTCTGATACATCAGTGGTTATTTGATGTGGTCGAGTGGATCTGCATTGCTACATTTACAAAGGTCCGGTGAGTCTGGAGTTGATATGGTTACCCCTAGACACCTAGAACACCTATACCCTCTCTCCCAAAGAGGATGTTCAATAAACCATTTACGTAGCATTCTATTACTGAAATGGACATCAATTTATGGGCACCAGAAGTGGGCGGTTAGTGCTAATGGGCGCAGCTGGAAATCAACCCCTAGTCTAGAGTGGACCGGGCAAACAGCGGCTTCCTGCGGGGAGTTATCGCTACACATGGTTTTGTATGTTTCTGTCATGTGGAGTGCATGCCCGACAGGAACGGATGGAAAAACAATGCCATTGCGCAATGAAACAGCTTTTAGACTCGTTCTCGGCTGCTGCAGCGACATCTGGCGGCATGGCGGAAGAACTGACACTGCTGCACTAGGAGAGGGCTGAGGAGGACTCTCACCTAGCACAGCAGGAATCACACAGCGACCCATAGGTTGAGAACCACTGCTGTAGATGAACAGTCAACCTGGAAGAGGCGATTTACTAAAATGTTCCTCACTTTGCCCACTGTGTTTAATTTGCTTCGAGCAGCCAGTCATGTGTTGAAATTCTTTTTTTTTCTATTTCCTTGTTCATGGAAACGCAGGTAATTGGACTCCATTAGAAAAGTCGCTATAATCAAAGTGGTATCTGACGCTACTACCTTCAGCAACATTTTCCAACATAGCTGACTTCCTATCTAGTTACCTTATACAAAAAAAAAGAGGTTGTCACCTTTAAGCCTCCTTCAGCCTCACATGACAGCAACTATATACAAATAAATGTCAGCAATATCATTTCCTGTGCACGAACTGCATCATTCAGGCTTGAGAATGTTATTATTAGCTGTTGTTTTATGTGATGCCAGGTTTTGATTTACGTTTACTAGTCCTTTAAGTGGAATCAATGTCATCAGTTAGTCAGGTAAAACAATGTAAGGAAGTGGCCATGTGTACTTGCCCCCCTTATTACTGAAGCTGGAGATGCTGAGGTCTCCAGCCTCAGATCAGCTGATCAAAGCCCACCGTCACAATAAAAATAAAAAAACCAGCATAGGAATGCATAGCTAGATTCCTATTGGCTATTTCACTTTGCAATAGCCAATAGCAAACTAGCTATTGCACCTGCCCTCTGCTGCTATCAATCACTAAAAGAGGAACTGATGGAGAACCTCAGGTCCCCCTCTGCTAATTGGCAGCAGCAGCGGGCGGTTGCAATTCGCACCTTTCCAGGAGAAAGTGTTTCTCTCCCGGGCAGCCGGGAGCCGCTATCTGATAGCGGGAGACTCCCGGGCGACCCCTGTCATATTGTCATTCGACCCCCGACAGGGTCGCGACCCACAGGTTCTAGATGAATCTATGAACAATCACCATTCATCTGGATTGTGGGTAATGTTGATCACCTTCCACTAAGAAATACCGAACCAGATCTTTTTGGTCAATCACGGAAAATGGAGATCCTGGCATCACTCTATGTGACGGAACGCATGGTACCCCGACTGGGTACCTCCGTCAGAAAAACAGCTTCCTCTCCGCTGGAACCCGAATCCAGGGCCGGCCTTAGGCCTTTAGGCGCCCTGTGCGAGAAAGCTTTACAGCGCCCCTCAGTGACCTGAGGAGACACATGTGATGGGATTATCTCCTGAGTGTATCATAGTGTGATTTACTCATCTATACCCGGAGTCAGCTACTCCTAGAATCAGCTATCCTAATCCCATCATCAACACAATACAACAAGGGGGTCAATAAACTGTAACAGTTCAATATCCAGAATTATCCCCCTTCAGTGCTGCTGGAGTCACAGCCTGTACCTATAATACACACAGGGTCACCCCAATGTAATGCCGGGGAAACTGTACAGTACATCCCTCCAGACATAAACCTGGTACAATGGTTCATTGTAACCCCAAGGGGTGCGAGGGGGTCTCCATAGTTCTGGGTCCATAGTCAGTAGGAAGGAGGCTAGCCCCCAGGCTCCTCCAACAGCACCAGTGACGGTTCAGTCCGTCACACTCTACAAGAGGTCCCCCTGTTGTAATCTGGAGCCTAGTAGCTCTGCCATACTCTCAGGCAATTGCTAATCGCTGACCAGGTCATTTAGTTCCCTCTCCGAAATTAGATGTGGTACAGGAGGAGCATATGGTGGCAGAGCTGCAGCTAGCTCCTTTTGCGCCTGAGGCAAGAACAAAATAAGTGCCCCCCCCAACAGGTGTGTGATGTCATGTGCCACCACGCCTCCAGGATGTTTTTATTCATTTTTTATTTATTTGTAATCTTTTTAATTTAAAAAAATGTTTACCGTAGGGGGGGCTTCGGGGAAATATTGGGGGTCTAAACAGCCCCCTGACATTTCCCTTTTAAAATAGAAAACGAAATTAATTGATGACAGGGTCCTCAATCTTTTTTTTCTGCAGTGAATGGAAAGTACATTCATTTAGAAAATATTCACTATCATCCAGTTTCTGAATGGGGAGAAGCCTCTGTACAGAGTGCTACTACCCATTTGGAAAATCATGAATGAACAGGAAGTGATGTAAAGCACTTCCTGTTCATTCATAACTGGGGACACATAGTTAGACACAGCGGAGGGGACACAGCGGAGGAGGGAGCCGCTGTCTCCTTTGTGGAAATACTGGATTTGAGAGACTACGGTTCCCAGAGTGTCTTCTAAACAGGTGAGGTATCACTAGGCACAAAGCGTGCCTTTCCCCTTCCGGCTGCACGCCGCCATCTTCCTCCGATTATTTTTCTATCTTATTTATAGTCCCTCATAGATATGTTTTACACAACAAGGAAACGACTGAGGCAGCCAACTCCTGAGCTGCTTCATTCTCCATAAAAACATCTATTCAACCATTACTCTGTTCAAACCAGCAAGAAAATAATCAAAGACTTTTCACTTTGACTTGGTGCCCAATTTGGTAGCAGGAATTTTCCACCATACTGAGAAATTGATGCAGCAAAGTTCTGAGTTCTTGTCCTTCATCAGTCTTCCACTAGGCCGCTCATTGATTGTGATAGCACTCATTCAGATCAACCCCCTGTGCCATTGTACTGGGATTCCAGAAGATTGAGTGGAGTCTGATGCTCCTCCGTGATGTTGAGGTGCTTTGGCCCTGTTGACCATGTTTGGAAAAGCAACTTTCAGGTTACATAATACAGGTATTGCCTCATCATTCCAAATCATATCACCAGACCATTAAATCGGCAGGCCAGATCCTGTTTATGACTGAGATTTGCTCAGCTGATTACAGTAAACGACTGAAGAATTCCAACACATCTATGAAGGTTCTTTCTCACACATGATTTGAACAACCAGAGGAAATTGACGGTTCCATCAGACGTAGGTGGGCGGGCTTAGTTTACCTTTTAGAATACATTTTATGACCTCCAGCAATGGAAGGTGCCCTTATGACCCTCCACGGCCACCATGAGGTACACGACTCATAATCAATCTCATACCAGAAACATATCCGGTGAATGTTTGGCCAATTTGGTAGCAGAAATGTTCCCAATCGAAGACTTCCCACTTTGACTTGGTGCCCAATTTGGTAGCAGAATTGTTCCACCCTACTGAGAAAGTTCTGCTCGTCCCTGAGCTCTTGTTGTCCTTCATCAGTCTCCTTCTAGCCCGCTCAATGACTGTAACCAATACTCATTCAGATGAGCCCATGATGCCATTGCTCTGGGTTTCCAGAAGGTGCACTGGAGTCTGATGTTCCTTTGCGTTGTTGAGGTCCCGTCAGGATCACGTACGGGGAAACAACATTCCCATTACCTAATCCAGGTATTGTCTAACAATGTATCATTCCATTCCGAGTGACGTCACCTGACCACCAATCGGCAGGACAGATCCTGTTTATGACTCAGCTGATCACATTTGTTCTTCCAGTGATTAAGAATAATTTCCGCTCGTAATGTGAAATCATTAACTGCAGATCAATATCACCGATAAATTCCTGGTCGTGCTGAACAATGCCGGTGACATTGGGGACAATATCTGTTGCAAATTCCTAGTGGATGGAGATAAACTCATGTGTCACGTGCACCCAACATAATAAAGGTCCTTTGGGGAAGGGGGGGTTTAGACAGTCCTGAAACATTGGAAGGGATCTAATATTAGAAAAGAGATGGCTAAAGAGGAAATAAATGGATATATGTTGCTAAGATACAGATTCCGGATGGACTAAATGTGGAGTTGGGTTTTTTCTTTAGCAATTATTAGATTTATTGATCGTGTTATTGTATATTATAGAGGGGGGTGGTCTCTATAGATTAGAAAGGTTATATAGATTATTTGGACTTTTATAGGTTATTTAGAATGCCTAGGTGTAATATATAT
>NW_017307165.1:47793-74920 GCF_000935625.1 Nanorana parkeri | reverse complement strand
ATTATTATTGTTTTAATTATTATATTTTATTTTATTTTTTATAATTATTTTTGCTTGCTGATTATTTTCTTTTTAACATTCCCTATGGAGGAAAGAAGTATAGTGAGGGGGATACTAATGGATAAAGTTTTAGTCATATAGGAAGAATTGTAACAAGTTGTCTGAACGTAGAAAATGAACTATGTTGCTATGACAATGAAGAATAAAAAGAGTGCAGTAGCACCCTGATGAAGTCCGGTTGATGTAACGCATAGCAGTAACGCAAGGCCGGCTGGATTGAGTACACCTTCCGTGTGAGTGTTTTTATTAAAAAGTCCAAACTGGATCACACGATATGTTTTCTTCATGTTCTATACTTTGGAATGTTGCTCATTGAGATGAAAGGAGTGGGGCAAGGCCATTCTTCCCGAGGATGAACATTGACCTCTATGAGGGGTAAACAGCACATTTGCTAATATTTATATGGTTAAGGTGAAGAGGGTGGATCCTCCAGGTCCATGAAGTGTGACGCGGTACACAAAGGGTGTATACAAGGGACTTCATAGTCAGGTGCAAATTCAAAAACTAGTCACCAGCACGCCAAAGCAAATTCTGTCAATTCTTCTTTATTGACAAAAGACAGGTATGTCACAATGTCTAGCAACGTTTCATGACCATTTCCGCCCCTTCAGGCAAACAGGGTGATGTCATCACTGTTTGCCTGAGGAAGGGGCCAAAATGGTCATAAAATGTCGCTGCACGGTGTGACATACCTGTCTTTTGTCAATAAAGAAGAATTGACAGAGTTTGCTTTGGTGTGCTGTATGGTTGGTGTTGTGTGAAGTATCTCTATGTATCGGAGGTGTTGTATGTTAGGGCCACGGAAAAGGACGTATAGGAGTAGTAGCCCCATTGGATTGTCGCACTTCCAAAACAATACAAAGTTTTAAATAAGTTGATTTAACCATAAGTATTGGTTTTATATAATAGGTGAATTTAAAATAAAAAATTTAAAAATGTATTTGGTATGTTGTCGGATACGCTGCTGGCTCTTTTTTCAGGTTGCTAAGGGCATAGCTGTATCTGGGCAGAATCAAAGGTAACGATATGATGCTTACCAATAGTTGTGGCTATCACCGTGCAGAATCCCTGGAAAGATGGCATATGGATTGGTCTTCTCGTTTTGGAGGGAAATCAGCTGGCCAATTGTGGTGTCATTGAGTGTATAAAAACTGGCCTTAGTTACTGGGCAGTTCATCTTTACCACACAGTTCAGCAGGAGTAGTCAGATCAGCTTCATCTCTGGATTGCCTTGAATTTGCTTCCCGCCCTTCCGCCCATATCTTGGGCTTGTCACGGTCATCCTTTGTTGGGGTAATGTCGCCCACTTTGTGGGTGGACAGGAAGTAGAGGTCTTAAGTGGTATTTTCATGGACTCTTTGCTCGAGTCTTTTGACTGAGCATTATTGGACTGTTATTTATGTTATATATATATATATATATATGTGGGTATATAGGTATATATATATATGGGTTAAGAACAACGATTGAAGGTATTTGTTTTGTTTATAGGGCGTACAATCCCATGAGGCATGTATGTGTATGGGAGGTGTTGTATGAAGCATCTCTATGTATTGGAGGTGTTGTGTGAGATATGTGTGTGTATGGCAGGTATTGTGTGAGACATCTCTATGTATTGGAGGTGTTGTGTGAGGCATGTGTGTGTATGGGAGGTGTTGTGTGAGGCATGTATGTGTATGGAAGGTGTTGTATTAAACATGTGTGTGTATGGGAGGTGTTGTATGAGGCATGTGTGTGTATGGGAGGTGTTGTATGAGGCATCTCTATGTATCGGAGGTGTTGTGTGAGACATGTGTGTGTATGGGAGGTGTTGTATGAAACATGTGTGTATGGGAGGTATTGTGTGAGACGTGTGTGTATTGGAGGTGTTGTATGAGACATCTCTATGTATTGGAGGTGCTGTGTGAGACATGTGTGTGTAACAATCACCATAGCGACCCAGGCGGCCGCTATGGGGCCTGGGGCATGGCGGGGCCCGGCCAGGACATCTCCCTGATGCCGTGCGGGCCGCCTGGGTCGCTATGGAATCTGGCACGGACAGCCAGGCTGCTGGCTGTCACTGGCGGCTGTGAGGAGGAACGCTCCGTTCCTTCTCACAGCCGCTGACAACCAGCAGCTTTGGAGGAGGTGGCTGGACCCGTCATCGGCAGCGATGGAGGAGGCGGGGTCCGGCTATCGAGGAGGCGGGGTCCAGCTATCGAGGAGGCAGGGTCCGGCGATCGAGGTGGCGGAGTCCGGCGATCGAGGAGGCGGAGACCGGTGACCGAGGAGGCGGGGCCCAGTGACGGAGGAGTCGATTGTGGAGGAGAAGGAGGCAGACAGAGGATCAGGGCTGACAGGTAAGAGGGCTTGACCGCCCGCCTGAGACCCTGCAGAGCCCACCATAGAGAGTCTATGGTGGGCTTTGCAGGGCCACCCTCAAGTGGGTTGTTTGGGTTATCAGGTGGGCGTAACTAGAAATCACAGGGCCCCATACAAAATTTTGCTATGGGGCCCTGTGATTTCTAGTTACGCCCCTGGTATGGGAGGTATTGTGTAAGACATGTGTGTGTATGGGAGATGTTGTATGAAACATGTGTGTGTATAAGAGGTATTATATGAGACATCTCTATGTATTGGAGGTGTTGTGTGAGACATGTGTGTGTATGGAAGGTGTTGTATGAAACATGTGTGTGTATAAGAGGTATTGTATGAGACATCTCTATGTATTGGAGGTGTTGTGTGAGACATGTGTGTGTATGGGAGGTGTTATATGAAGCATGTGTGTGTATGGGAGGTGTTGTGTGAGACATGTGTGTGTATAGGAGGTGTTGTATGAGGCATCTCTATGTATTGGAGGTGTTGTATGAAGCATGTGTGTATGGGAGGTGTTGTATGAGACATCTCTATGTATTGGAGGCATTGTGTGTGAATCGGGGTTCAGTTTAAAGTCTATGTGAACCCTAACAATAAACTTCTCCTATTTGCCTCTTTTAGATCTCTTACATATATTATGAAATACGTTTTGTAACATTTGTTCGATAAGCGCCCAAAAATGTCCTTGAACTCTGATCTCAGTTACATCGATCTCAATAACCTCCGAGAAATACACAACACGCCTCCCTTATGGTACAGAGATGGTGAGAGGAAGAGGTGCGCACAGTCCCGTCCTAGGGGGACAGCACAGCTCCTCCATAGATGCTGCCCAGTGACTGAGTGTTGTCACCCAGGACAGGACGTGTGTTATTGGCGGGGTCACCAGGTTAAAATAAAAGGAAAAGAAATCCTGAAAATAGAAAACGGAGGCAGCCGCCACATCTAAGAACTGGCAAGATAGGATACATTACGTCTTTGTCTTTGGGTTTAATGGTTTGATGTGGTGCCATAGACAGGTCCCTGCGTCAGCGCAGGCTCGTATACTTTATATGCTTATTTATCACCTTTGTATGTGTCACCTGTTTTTATATTTATTTACTTAGTCAGCTCGACAATAGACGCAAGTCCATCAATTTCAACCATTAGAAAAATTTAATAATAATTAAAAAAAACAATGAAAACTTCCTTATACAGAACCCGATACCCCCTGATTATCCGGAGGAAGGC
Organism: Nanorana parkeri; assembly: GCF_000935625.1. Lineage (NCBI taxonomy): Eukaryota > Metazoa > Chordata > Amphibia > Anura > Dicroglossidae > Nanorana > Nanorana parkeri. The sequence continues at coordinate 71,278 of NW_017307165.1, read as the reverse complement.
TGCAAAAACTCCTATAAAGCCTGATCCCATTTGGATCCAACGGGGGGAAAAAGATTCCTTCCTGATCCCCTAAAACAATTGGGATCAACACTCTCTGGTGTGATTACTTAGAAATGTTATTATCCAGTTATGTTCAACGCATTTAGGAATGCGTCCAGTTTTTTTTAATAATCAAGTGAGTGGGCTGACTAGTCCCAGGGCGAGCCCATTTCATGTTTTCACAGCTCTTACTGTAAAGAAGCCTTTCCATATGTGGAAGTTACACTATATTGCCAAAAGTATTGGGACGCCGGCCTTTACACGCCCATGAACTTTAATGGCATCCCAGTCTTAGTCCGTAGGGTTCAATATTAAGTCGGCTCCGCCCTTTGCCGCTATAACAGCTTCAACTCTTCTAGGAAGGCGTCCACAAGGTTTAGGAGTGTGTCTATGGGAATGTTGGACCATTTGTGAGGTCAGGTACTGATGTTGGAGGAGAAGGCCTGGCTCGCAGTCTCCGCTTTAATTCATCCCAAAGGTGTTCTATCGGGTTGAGGTCAAGTTCCTCCACCCCAAACTCCCCCATCCATGTCTTTATGGACCTTGCTTTGTAAACTGGTGCGCAGTCATGTTGGAACAGGAAGGGGCCATCCCCAAACTGTTCCCACAAAGTTGGGAGCATGAAATTGTCCAAAATGTCTTGGTATGCTGATGCCTTAAGAGTTCCCTTCACTGGAACTAAGGGGCCAAGCCCGACCCCCGAAAAACAACCCCCCATAATCCCCCCTCCATGCAAGGAAATTTCACAGTACACCTGAATCCAATGATTTGGAGGGGCATCCCAATACTTTTGGCAATATAGTGTACCTCCAGATGCAAGGAGAGCCCCCCTGTTCTATGCAAATGGTTGGATGTGTTGCTGTAGTCTGCAGGATAAATGTTAGTATATACTGTACAATTCCGGATAAGAAGAATGATTCCGGTGACCTCCATGGTGGGTGGAATATTACATGCTGGACGCCCTAATGTCTGTCCCTGCAAAATTATTCATATAGAGAGGAGACGGGTCACCATTAGCTGATCTCTGCTGCCCCCTTGTGGATGAGGCAAGCAAATTTCCCCATAGCCTATGCAAAGAGACTCGAAACTGCTCTACAGATAGAGATACCTCAAGAGTAGTTTTGGACGATGTGTAAAACCAATTCTGCTGGCACAGTCCAGAAAACACTGCAAGTGTGCCAAAGTCAGAAGGTTCAAGCCATATAAATTCAACAGAAGGTTAGATGAATCCAAAGTCAGTTGGCTTATCACAGACCCTCATGTCAGATGGTTCTTTGTTGTGCAACCTCCCTCTCAGGCTCCTGTGGTGAGAGCGGGGTGGTGAGAGCAGAAAGAGGGCAGGGATAGGACCAGGGAACAAACTGGCTGCATTTTCTCAAACCCCAAAATAGGATATGGAGGAGGAACGTTTAGAGGAGATCTCTACCACCACTCTATATTGCAGCCCCCCTCCGATGCAGTGATCATACATCTACAATGGCCCCGTTTTCAGGAAAATCCCTGGGCCCGCCGTCTCGTCTCGGCTGTTTTGCAATTTCTTCTTGCTAAATATAACTTTGTTTTGTGCAAACACTGAACGCGAGTCACACAATAACGCAATTAACACTCACAACGTAAACACAAATCAGAGCTGTTGGCCCTGAACTACTTTTCCGGTAATCAAAACCTGTCTGGACAAAATGTTTTCTATGTCAATTCCTCGTTTTGTTTTGAAATCAAATACAGTTAAAACTCCCTCAGCAAAGGAATTCCTGACAGGAGCCAGAACTCTGGAATTCTGCAACCAGTCTGCAGGTTCCCAATTCTGTCTATTTGTGTCTCTGCCCCTCCCACAATGGTGAGATTCCCCCAGTAGTGTGTCTCTGCCACTCCCACAATGATGAGAGTTCCCCTAGTAGTTTGTGTCTCTGCCTCTCCCACAATGGTGAGAATTGCCCCAATAGTTTATGTCTCTGCCCCTCCCACAATGGGGAGATTCCCCCAGTAGTGTGTCTCTGCCCCTCCCACAATGGGGAGATTCCCCCAGTAGTGTGTCTCTGCCCCTCCCACAATGGGGAGATTCCCCCAGTAGTGTGTCTCTGCCCCTCCCACAATGGGGAGATTCCCCCAGTAGTGTGTCTCTGCCCCTCCCACAATGGGGAGATTCCCCCAGTAGTGTGTCTCTGCCCCTCCCACAATGGGGAGATTCCCCCAGTAGTGTGTCTCTGCCCCTCCCACAATGGGGAGATTCCCCCAGTAGTGTGTCTCTGCCCCTCCCACAATGGGGAGATTCCCCCAGTAGTGTGTCTCTGCCCCTCCCACAATGGGGAGATTCCCCCAGTAGTGTGTCTCTGCCCCTCCCACAATGGGGAGATTCCCCCAGTAGTGTGTCTCTGCCCCTCCCACAATGGGGAGATTCCCCCAGTAGTGTGTCTCTGCCCCTCCCACAATGGGGAGATTCCCCCAGTAGTGTGTCTCTGCCCCTCCCACAATGGGGAGATTCCCCCAGTAGTGTGTCTCTGCCCCTCCCACAATGGGGAGATTCCCCCAGTAGTGTGTCTCTGCCCCTCCCACAATGGGGAGATTCCCCCAGTAGTGTGTCTCTGCCCCTCCCACAATGGGGAGATTCCCCCAGTAGTGTGTCTCTGCCCCTCCCACAATGGGGAGATTCCCCCAGTAGTGTGTCTCTGCCCCTCCCACAATGGGGAGATTCCCCCAGTAGTGTGTCTCTGCCCCTCCCCCAATGGTGAGATTTCCCCCCAGTAGTTTGTGTTTCTGCCCTTCCCACAATGGTGAGATTTCCCCAGTAGTTTGTGTCTCTGCCCCTCCCACAATGATGAGAGTTCCCCCAGTAGTGTGTGTCTCTGCCTCTCCCACAATGGTGAGAATTGCCCCAGTAGTTTATGTCTCTGCCCCTCCCACAATGGTGAGATTTCCCCCAGTAGTTTGTGTCTCTGCCCCTCCCACAATGGTGAGATTTCCCCCAGTAGTTTGTGTGTCTGCCCCTCCCACAATGGTGACATTTCCCCCAGTAGTTTGTGTCTCTGCCCCTCCCACAATGATGAGATTTCCTCCAGTAGTTTGTGTCTCTGCCCCTCACACAATGGTGAGATTTCCCCCAGTAGTTTGTGTCTCTGCCCCTACCACAATGGTGAGATTCCCCCCAGTAGTTTGTGTTTCTGCCCTTCCCACAATGGTGAGATTTCCCCAGTAGTTTGTGTCTCTGCCCCTCCCACAATGGTGAGATTTCCTTGAGTAGTTTGTGTCTCTGCTCCTCCCTCAATGATGAGAGTTCCCCCAGTAGCGTGTGTCTCTGCCTCTCCCACAATGGTGAGAATTGCCCCAATAGTTTATGTCTCTGCCCCTCCCACAATGGTGAGATTTCCTTGAGTAGTTTGTGTCTCTGCCCCTCCCACAATGGTGAGATTTCCTTGAGTAGTTTGTGTCTCTGCCCCTCCCACAATGGTGAGATTTCCTTGAGTAGTTTGTGTCTCTGCCCCTCCCACAATGGTGAGATTTCCTTGAGTAGTTTGTGTCTCTGCCCCTCCCACAATGGTGAGATTTCCTTGAGTAGTTTGTGTCTCTGCCCCTCCCACAATGGTGAGATTTCCTTGAGTAGTTTGTGTCTCTGCCCCTCCCACAATGGTGAGATTTCCTTGAGTAGTTTGTGTCTCTGCCCCTCCCACAATGGTGAGATTTCCTTGAGTAGTTTGTGTCTCTGCCCCTCCCACAATGGTGAGATTTCCTTGAGTAGTTTGTGTCTCTGCCCCTCCCACAATGGTGAGATTTCCTTGAGTAGTTTGTGTCTCTGCCCCTCCCACAATGGTGAGATTTCCTTGAGTAGTTTGTGTCTCTGCCCCTCCCACAATGGTGAGATTTCCTTGAGTAGTTTGTGTCTCTGCCCCTCCCACAATGGTGAGATTTCCCCCAGTAGTCTGTGTCTTTGCCCATTAACAATGGTGAGATTTCCCCCAGTAGTTTAGGTCTTTGCCCCTCCCACAATGGTGAGAATTGCCCCCAGTAGTTTGTGTCTATGCTCCTCCCACAATGGTGAAATTTCCCCCAGTAGATTGTGTCTCTGCCCCTCCCACAATGGTGAGATTTCCCCCAGTAGTTTGTGTATCTGCCCCTCCCACAATGGTGAGATTTCCCCCAGGAGTTTGTGTCCCTGCCCCTCCCACAATGGTGAGATTCCCACCAGTAATTTATGTCTTTGCCTCTCCCACAATGGTGAGATTTCCCCCAGTAGTTTATGTCTCTGCCCCTCCCACAATGGTGAGATTTCGCCCAGTAGTTTGTGTCTCTGCCCCTCCCACAATGGTGAAATTTCTCTCCATAGTTTGTGTCTCCACCCTGATTCGGTGCATGCCTGCATGGTGATAAATGGGTCAGTACATATTCTGATGGTCAGGTGCAGTGTGGTTGTCTGAAGATTATGTACAACGCTCTGGCTGTTGTTGTGACATGGCTACTTATTTAGTACTACTGAAAGGTCATTGGTTGGATCGCAATCAGGACATCTTTCCAAGAAAGGGTTCTCTCTTGCCCACCAATGCTGGTGCGGTTGAAGAGGCAGATAAGTTGAAGATCATCTGAAGGTGCTGATCGGTTGAAGATCATCTGAAGGTGCAGATCGGTTGAACATCATCTGAAGGTGCTGATTGGTTGAAGATCATCTGAAGATGCAGATTGGATGAAGATCATCTGAAGAGGCAGATTTGTTGAAGATCATCTAAAGAGGCAGATTGGTTGAAGATCATCTAAAGAGGCAGATTGGTTGAAGATCATCTGAAGATGCTGATTGGTCGAAGATCATCTGAAGATGCAGGGTGGATGAAGATCATCTGAAGAGGCAGATTTGTTGAAGATCATCTAAAGAGGCAGATTGGTTGAAGATCATCTAAGGAGGCAGATTGGTTGAAGATCATCTGAAGATGCTGATTGGTCGAAGATCATCTGAAGATGCAGATTGGATGAAGATCATCTGAAGAGGCAGATTTGTTGAAGATCATCTAAAGAGGCAGATTGGTTGAAGATCATCTGAAGAGGCAGATTGGTTCAAGATCATCTGAAGAGACAGATTGGTTGAAGATCATCTGAAGAGGCAGATTGGTTGAAGATCATCTGAAGATGCAGATTGGTTGAAGATCATCTGAAGAGGCAGATTGGTTGAAGATCATCTGAAGATGCAGATTGGATGAAGATCATCTGAAGAGGCAGATCTGTTGAAGATCATCTGAAGGTGCAGATTGGATGAAGATCATCTGAAGAGGCAGATTGGTTGAAGATCATCTGAAGGTGCAGATCTGTTGAAGATCATTTGAAGGTGCAGATTAGATGAAGATCATCTGAAGAGGCAGATTGTTTGAAGATCATCTGAAGGTATAGATCGGTTGAAGATCATCTGAAGGTTCAGATCGGTTGAAGATCATCTGAAGGTTCAGATCGGTTGAAGGTCATCTGAAGGTTCAGATCGGTTGAAGATCATCTAAAGGTTCAGATCGGTTGAAGATCATCTGAAGGTTCAGATCGGTTGAAGATCATCCGAAGGTTCAGATCGGTTGAAGATCATCCGAAGGTTCAGATCGGTTGAAGATCATCTGAAGAGGCAGATTGGTTGAAGATCATCTGAAGTTACAGATTGGTTGAAGATCATCTGAAGAGGCAGATTGGTGATCAGTAATGGGAGATCTTATCTGATTGTGGCTCAGGGGACAGATCTGCCTGTGTATGGCCCTGGACCCATTCCTGGAAGCCATTGTGACGACGGATTTGCCGCTTCCAGCCCATAAGCCAATGATGGATAGTAGATAGTAGGACTGAACCCCCCAGCACAGGGTCAGCCCCCCAGTCCCCCTTGTTGAGGAGGAGAGGGATGTGCTGCAGATGTGGCTTCACGCTTGGCCAGAGATGGGAGACGTGACCTCTGCATTGTGCTCGGCGGAAGGCTTGTTTGATGTGACCTCACACGGAGGCCTCATTGTACACAGAACTTTCCGTACAAAAACTCCAGAAATACAAAAACCGGCCATTGATCACAGCGAATAAGGGCGGAGGAAAGGAACGGCGAAAACAAACAGATCAAGCTAAGTCACATGTGGGTGGAGAGGGACAATGGAGGGCAACCAGCGGACCAGGATGACTCACTAATCCCGCAGGACCATCACATCTCCCGGGACCAACAAACTTTATAGGAGACAAGCTGACACATAATCCCATAGCAGCAAGCAGCAGTGCATACTCATTGGAAGGCCACTAAGTGCTCAATGTCAGGCGGTGAGAGGGCAGCAGTACATGCTCATAGAAAGAGAAACAACAGGACAGATGTTCAGATATGGGAGTGGCAAAGCCGCGATGTATGTTCATAGAGAGGGCAGTACATGCTTAGAGAAAGGGAGTGAGAGCGCAGCTGCCTGTCCTCATAGAAGGAGAAAGAGGGCAACAGCACATGCTCATAGATCAGGAGACAGAGGACAGCAGCACATGCTCATAGAGAGGGCAGTGCATGCTTAGTTAGAAAGAAACTACAGAGAAAAAACAAATGGGCACCAAAAGGGGAGCAACATGTCAACAGCCTATGTTTGCAGATCTGGGCAATGCACGGCAGACATAAATGCTTTATAGAGCATGAGAGCATGCTCAGGAGAGAGAGAGCGAGAGGAGAGAGAACGAGAGGAGAGAGGGGAGAGAGAGAGAGGAGAGAGAGAGAGCGGGGGAGAGAACTAGAGGAGAGAGGGAGAGAGAGCGAGAGGAGAGAGAGCAATGGAGAGAGCAAGAGGAGAGAGGGAGAGAGAGTGAGGGAGAGAGCGAGAGGAAAGAGAGCGAGAGGAGAGAGAGCGAGAGGAGAGAGAGCGAGGGAGAGCGAGAGGAGAGAGCGAGGGAGAGAGCGAGAGGAGAGAGCAAGGGAGAGAGCGAGAGGAGAGAGCGAGCGAGAGAGGGAGAGGAGAGAGAGAGAGGGAGAGAGAGCGAGAGGAGAGAGCGAGAGGAGAGAGGGAGTGGAGAGAGCGAGGAGAAAGGGAGAGAGAGCGAGAGGAGAGAGCGAGGGAGAGAGCGAGAGGAGAGAGCAAGGGAGAGAGCGAGAGGAGAGGGAGAGGAGAGAGAGAGCGAGAGGAGAGAGCGAGAGGAGAGAGGGAGAGGAGAGAGAGAGAGGGAGAGAGAGCGAGAGGAGAGAGGAGAGAGGGAGTGGAGAGAGCGAGAGGAGAGAGGGAGAGAGAGCGAGAGGAGAGAGGGAGAGAGAGCGAGAGGAGAGCGAGAGGAGAGAGAGAGCAAGAGGAGAGAGCGAGGGAGAGAGCGAGAGGAGAGAGGAGAGAGAGCAATGGAGAGAGCGAGAGGAGAGAGGGAGAGAGAGGAGAGAGGGAGAGAGAGCGAGGGAGCGAGAGGAGACGGAGAGGAGAGAGCGAGAGGAGAGAGAGAGGAGAGAGGGGGAGGAGAGAGAGAGGGAGAGAGAGCGAGAGGAGAAAGGGAGAGAGAGCGAGAGGAGAGAGCGAGAGGAGAGAGAGCAAGAGGAGAGAGAGGGAGAGGAGAGAGGGAGAGAGAGCGAGAGGAGAGAGAGAGGTGAGAGAGAGAGAGAGCGGGAGGAGAGAGCGAGAGGAGAGAGCAAGAGGAGAGAGCGAGAGGAGAGGGGGAGAGAGAGCGAGGGAGAGGAGAGAGCGAGGGAGAGGAGAGAGAGAGCGAGAGGAGAGAGCGAGGGAGAGAGCGAGGGAGAGGAGAGAGCGAGAGGAGAGAGCGAGGGAGAGAGCGAGAGGAGAGAGCGAGAGGAGAGAGCGAGGGAGAGAGGAGAGAGGGAGAGAGAGCGAGAGGAGGGAGCGAGAGGAGAGGGAGAGAGGGAGGGGATAGAGAGAGAGAGGAGAAAGGGAGAGAGAGCGAGAGGAGAGAGCGAGAGGAGAGAGAGAGCGAGAGGAGAGAGGGAGGAGAGAGAGCGAGAGGAGAGAGAGAGCGAGAGGGAGGAGAGAGAGAGCGAGAGGAGAGAGCGAGGGGGAGAGCGAGGGGGAGAGCGAGAGGAGAGCGAGAGGAGAGAGCGAGAGGAGAGAGCGAGCGAGAGGAGAGAGCAAGAGGAGAAAAGGAGAGAGAGCGAGAGGAAAGAGCGAGAGGAGAGGGAGAGAGGAGAGAGGGAGGGAGAGAGAGAGGATTTCGCCCGAGAGAGCGAGAGGAGAGAGCGAGAGGAGAGAGCGAGCGAGAGGAGAGAGCAAGAGGAGAAAAGGAGAGAGAGCGAGAGGAAAGAGCGAGAGGAGAGAGGGAGAGAGGGAGAGAGAGCGAGAGGAGAGCGGGAGAGAGAGCGAGGGTAGAGAGCGAGAGGAGAGAGTGAGAGGAGAGAGTGAGAGGAGAAAGGGAGGAGAGAGGGAGAGAGAGCGAGAGGAGAGAGTGAGAGAAGAGAGAGAGCGAGAGGCTGCAGGACATAAGAAAATGTTCAGATAAAGGGGAGCTGCAGTGCAGATATAAATGCTCAGAGAGAGGGGCTCACAGCCGAAGCAAATGTTTTTATGTGTTGATTGAACCAACAGGTAACCTGTGGCCCCCCCTCCTTCTCAAATCTTAGACAAGGGCCCCTCTGGACACATTCAGGCCTCTGCTGAGATGATAAGATTCCCGTCACCCTCATAAACTCTGTGCGCCCCCCCCTTGATCTGATGTACCCGGCTTGGCGCAGTGAACGGCGTTGGGCGCCGGGCCTCATAAATAACCTCATCATATCTTGAACTTATCACATGACCCCCCCCGGGGCTCCTTCCTCGCCCCCTGGCACAGCCGCCCATAGGGTGACAGCTTAGCGCGGCATTGTTCGGCCACATTCAGATCTGGTTGCCCGGCGCTGGTCGCCATGGCAGCCAGCTGGAGCCTCTTACCGACTCAACATTCAAAGAGGATCCACAATGCAAACTTCTGGGGCCCCTCATCCTAAAGGGGGAACTCCGCCCCCTCCCCCCCTCCTCCCCCCGGGGCTGTAAAACTCTGCGCTGGCCGGGTTACAGTGTGAGAACCAGGAGAGGGGACACCAGGCCGACACCGTCCACCCGGGTAAAACTTTCTGTATCGTCTGTCTGAGGGTGCCACCTGATTTAATACACCGCCACTGCCCCTGCGGGCGATATGGTGGGGGTGGGGGTAGAAAATCTGCAGCGGAGGTCTTTTAAAGGGCTGAAAACGCTCCGTGGACAGTTTGCGCTTCTTTTTTGGGGGGTACGCATTTCACTGTGCGCATGACTGACAGTCGGGGTTCACTGCAGCCGTTACTGCGATAGGTACTTAAAGGGGACGCGGTATCTGGACAGTGACCATCGCCCACCTAGTCTGTAGCGCACCATTCCCCCCGTACCCCATCCTAACCCTATTAACATGCGTAGATTGATGGTGGGAGATCCGATCACCATGGGGGGGGGAGGGGGGGTTAGGACGGGATTCTTTCTGAAGGGGATCATTCATGTGACACAATTTAGATACTCGAGACCGCAAACAGGCGATCAAATGCAACGTGTGCACGGTACTGTTCTGTTGTATTAATCAATATAAAGTATCAGTTATTAGTGTAGACGATCAATTAAAAACAATCACTTAATCAATCGGAATTGTGACAATCAATTAAAAACAAGCATTTGATCGGAATTGCGATCAGATCTCTTCAACACATGCATCTTTGTTCTCCATTGACTGCCAATGTTAATCAATAACACCATCTATCATTTAAAAGTGTAGATGATCAATTAAAAACGATCACTTAATCGATTGGTATTACAATCAGATCTCCAACTCGTGCAGTTTTGTTCCCCATTGACTGCAGATATGAATCAATAACACAATCTATCAGTTAAAAGTGTAGATGATCAATTAAAAATGGTCCCTTAATCGATCGGAATTGTGACGATCAATTTAAAACAGTCCCTTGATAGATCGGAATGGTGACGATCAATTAAAAATTAGCATTTGATCGGAATTACGATCAGATCTCCAACACCTGCAGCTTTGTTCCCCATTGACTGTTTTTAATTGATCATCTACACTTTTAACTGATAGATTGTGTTATTGATTAACATTTGCAATCACTTATTCAATCGGAATTGTGACGGTCAATTAAAAACAAGCATTTGATCGGATTTACAATCAGATCTCCAACATTGACTGGAAATATTCTTCAATAACAATCAGTTAAAAGTGTAGATGATCATTTAAAAACGAATACTTAATCGATTGGAATTACGATCAGATCTCCAACATGTGCAGCTTTGTTCCCAATTGACTGAAAATATTAATCAATAACACAATCCATCAGTTAGAAGTGTAGATGGCCAATTAAAAACGATTACTTAATCAGAATTGTGCCGATCAATTAAAAACGGGCATTTGATCGGATTTACAATCAGATTTCCAACATTGACTGTAAATAATAATCAATAATGCAATTTATCAGTTAAATGTGTAGATGATCAATTAAAAATAATCACTTAATCGATCAGAATTGTGACGATCATTTGACAACGGTCCCTTAATCGATCGGAATTGTGACGATCATCAAATCTCCAACGCGGGCAGCTTTGTTTCCCATTGACTGCAGATATTAATCAATAACACAATCCATCAGTTAAAAGTGTAGATGATCAATTAAAAACGATTACGTAATCGATCGGAATTGTGACGATCAATTTAAAACGAGCATTTGATCGGATTTACAATCAGATCTCCAACATTGACTGGAAAGATTAATCAATAACACAATCTATCAGTTAAAAGTGTAGATGATCAATTAAAAACAATTACTCAATCGACTGGAATTGTGACGATAAATTAAAAACGAGCACTTGATCAGATTTACGATCAGATCTCCAAAATTGACTGGAAATAGTAATCAATAACGCAATCTATCAGTTAAAAGCACAGATGATCAATTACAAAAAAACTTGATTGATCAGAATTGCAATCAGATCTACAAGACTTATGGCATTGATCCACATCTCTTGGAATTGTTAATCGATAATACAATCTATCAGTTATAAGCGTAGACGATCAATTAAAATCGATTGCTTAATTGATCGGAATGGTGATCAGATCTCCAAAATGTGCCGTATTGTTCTGCATTGACTGGAAATAGTAATCAATAATGCAATCTATCAGTTAAAAGTGTAGGTGATCAATTAAAAATGAATTCCGATCAGATCTCCTACATGCACCGTATTGCGCAATTTGTGAAAATATTAATTGATCATATCATTTATCAGTTATAAGGGTAGACAATCAATTAATTGATCGTAATTTGCCACAACGTGCCGTATTGTTCCATAGTGCCTTAAAATATGAATCAATAATGCAATCTGTTAGTTATAAGTGTAGACGATCAATTAAAAAACGAGCACATAATCGATCACAATTGTGACGATCAATTAAAAACGAGCACTTGATCGGAATTATAATCAGATCTCCAACACGTGCGCTATTGTTCCGCAGTGACTGAAAATATTAATCAATAATACAGTCTGTCAGTTATAAGTGCAGATGATCAATTAAAAAATTAGCACCTAATCGATCGCAATTGTGACGATCAAATAAAAACGAGCACTTGATCAGAATTATAATCAGATCTCCCACACGTGCGTCATTGTTCCGCAGTGACTGGAAATAATAATCAATAATACAATTTATCGGTTATAATTGCAGACGATCAATAAAAATGATCACTTACTCGAGCAGAACTCTTATCAGATCTCCAACATGTGCAGTATTTTTCTGCAGTGACTGAAAATATTAAATCAATAATACAATCTATCAGTTATAAGCGTAGACGATCAATTAAAAAATGAGCACTTAATCGATTGGAATTGCGATAATCAATTAAACACTTGATCGGAATTATAATCAGATCTCCAACACGTGAGGCATTGTTCAGCAGCGACTAATAAATAATAATCAATAATACAATCAGTTATAAGTGTAGATAAATCAATCACTTAATCGATTGGAATTTGGATCAGATCTCCAACACGTGCGCCATTGTTCCTAAGTGACTGGAAATATTAATCAATAATACAATCAGTTATAAGCATAGATTATTAAATTAAAAATCAATCACTTAATCGATCGGAATTCGCCAACACTTGCGGTATCGGAATTCGCCAACACTTGCCATATTGTTTCACATTGACTGATAATAATAATCAATAATACCATCTATCACTTTTAACTGTAGACAATCAATTAAAAATTATCATTTAATCAATCCAAATTATGATCAGATCTCCCACACATGCGGTATTGATCCACATTTTGTGAAAATACTAATCGATAGGAGTTTAGATGATCAATTTTTAAAAAATGCACTCCATCGTCAATCGATTGGCATTGTGATCAGATGCAGCATTGCGGCATTGTTCAGCGTTGATGGAAAATATTAATCAACAATACGATTTATCAGTTATAAGAGTTGACGATCAATTAAAATTTGATCACTTAATCAATTGAAATTGCGATCAGATCTCCAACACGCACCATATTCCGATTGTGTGAAATATTAATCAATAACACAATCTATTAGTTACAAGCGTAGATGATCAATTAAAAACGATCGCTTAATCGATCAAAATTGCGATCAGATCTAGAACATGCACCGTATTCCACAATTTGTGACAATAATAATCAATAACACAATGTATCAGTTATAAGCGTAGACGATCAATTAAAAACAATCACTTAATCTATTGGAATTGCGATAAGATCTCCAACATGTGCGGTATTGTTTTGCATTAACGGAAAATATTAATCAATAATACACTTTATCAGTTATCATTGTGGACGATCAATAAAAATGATCAATGTATCGATCAGAACTGTGATCAGATCTCCAACACGTGCGGCATTGTTCTGCATTGATTCAAAATATGAATCCGTAACGCAATCTATCAGTTATAAGCGTACACGATAAACTAAACCTGATCACCCAATCGATCAGAATCACTTTAAGGGATTGCCGCCTTCTTCTGAATCCACTGCGGCTCTATCAGTTTATTGATTGATCATATTAATAGGTGCGCGGTCACTTTAAGGGATTGCCGCCTTTTTCTGAATCCGCTGCGGCTCTATCAGTTTATTCATTGATCATATTAATAGGTGCATGGTCACTTTAAGGGATTGCCACCTTCTTCTGGATCCGCTACGGCTCTATCAGTTTATTCATTGATCATATTAATAGGTGCACGGTCACTTTAAGGGATTGCCGCCTTCTTCTGGATCCGCTGCGGCTCTATCAGTTTATTGATTGATCATATTAATAGGTGCGTGGTCACTTTAAGGGATTGCCGCCTTCTTCTGAATCCACTGCGGCTCTATCAGTTTATTGATTGATCATATTAATAGGTGCGTGGTCACTTTAAGGGATTGCCGCCTTCTTCTGGATCCGCTGCGGCTCTATCAGTTTATTGATTGATCATATTAATAGGTGCGTGGTCACTTTAAGGGATTGCTGCCTTCTTCTGAATCCACTGCGGCTCTATCAGTTTATTGATCGATCATTTTATTGGTTGAAATCAATAGATCAATAGTATCGTCTTTCAACCTGTCTATGTTACTATCATGTGATGCAGCAGCAGGAAACAAACTGGTTACATTGTATCAGGGAATTGACCAATCAGAATCCTCGTTCACCAATCTGATTACAGAAAGGAGGCTTCCTGATTGGTTGCCATGGTTTACGGCGCGCCATTGTTAGAGGGCGTTGTATTGTTGGAGTCGCACATGTGACTTCATGTTCCGTCCCGGGAGGAATCTTGTCTGTGATATTCTAGACTGTATATTGAGGGGAAGTTGTTAGGAGCTGTTGCCCATGGCAACCAATCAGCTTCTCTCTTTCATTTTCAAAGTTCATCTGAACAAGCAGAAGAGAGAAGCTGATTGGTTACCACGGGCAACTGCTCCCCAGTCTGTCTGCTCCGGTTTTAATAAAGTCCCCCCATACAGGACCATAAGGGTCCCCATCTCTGTGCAAACAATTTTAGATTTACCAAAACGATGTAATATGAGGAGCCCCCTAATCTGTCCAATCAATTTCCGTCCAATCAGGCGGACCCTTGTACTACATAGTGGTTGGCAGACCTAAAGGCGATTAGACAATCAGGTTGTAACGCGTGTGGGGAGCTTTAAGTCTGCGCCGTTTTCCTTACCATATGATGAACGTGCGGCGGATGCTCCTCCTTTCTTTCACAGATCTGTTCAATGTCCCAATAATAAACATTGTCCAGCACGCTGGGCATTCCATCTGACCGATCACATGACCGGTGGCAGATTTATCACAGTGTATCTGCAGTTCGCCAACGCAACCCTTCAGTTTAACATTAGTCATAACGCAAAGTGGAACACAAGTGGCGAATGGTGGCAAATGTGACTTGATCGGCGAACACAAGTTGCCAATGTTACTCAATCAGGGAACACATGGGGCAAACAACAGCGAATGTGACTTGATTGGGGAACACATGGGGCGAAGGAGCGAATGTGAATTGATCGGGGAACACATGGGGCGAACGGCGGCAAATGTGACTTGATCGGGGAATACAAGGGGCGAGCGGCGGCAAATGTGACTTGATCGGGGAACACAAGGGGCAAACTACAGCTAATGTTACTTGATCGGGGAACACAAGGGGCTAGCGGTGGCAAATGTGACTTGATCGGGGGAACACAAGGGGCGAGCGGCGGCAAATATGACTTCATCAGGGAACACGAGGGGCGATTGACAGCGAATGTGACTTGATTGGGTAACACAAGTTGCCAATGTGACTTAATTGGGGAACTTAAGCAGTGAACGATGACAACTGTGACTCAATTGGGGAATACATGAGGCGAATGACAGCAAATGTGACTTGATCAGGGAACACAAGTGGGGAACGGCAGCGAATGTGACTCAATCAGGGAACACAAGAGGCGAACAGCAGCGAATGCGCCTCGATCGGGTAACACAAGTGAAAAATGTGGCCCAATCAGGGAACACAAGTGGTGAACGGCAGCGAATGCGACTTGGTCTGGGGAACACAAGGGGTGAATGGTGGCGAATGTGGCTCGATCGGGTAACACAAGTGGCGAATGTGACTCAATCAGGGAACACAAGGGGCAAGCGGTGACGGATGCGACTCGTTCGGGGAACACAAGGGGTAAATGGTGGCGAATGTGGCTCGATCAGGGAACACAAGTGGCGAATGTGACTTAATCAGAGAACACAATTGGCGAATGGCACTCGATGAGGGAACAAGTGGCGAATGTGCGCAATAAATGTGACGGAAGTTTTTGTTGGGTATTTGATGCGTGGGCCACTTTATAAATCTGCAGCGTATGACATCGCACAGTGCGCTGCGCCTCCATTATATTACTCACTGAGGTATTCACAGTGACTACGGTCTTTGTCTTTCCATTCAGCGCCATCCGGTGAAAATTGGTCAGGAATTCGCCGCATCCTTTGGCCGCCATTCCGTACAAATCGCTCCCACAGGTTCTCATTGTGACCGCCATAACATATGTAAATGTGATAATGTGGGCGTGTCTCCTCATAAAAGAGATCTAAACGTTACGTTTGAAATGTGGCGATCCAACGTGATTCGCTGCACGTAATTCATCTCGCCGATCACAGAAGTGCTGCGAACGCCCAGAAGGTTCTTCTGTGACTTCTTCTAGAAAGGCGCCCTTCGTGTCAATGGCGTTAGCAACATCTGTCAGCCCGGGGGGGGGCCTCGGGGGGCCGCTGCGCAGCTGCCGCACGTTCTGCATCTGCCGGTCCTAGAAAGGGGGACGCCATGTGTGTAATCTCCATTATCAGTGATGGGGGTCGGGGGTCAGGGGTGATGGCGAGAGATCAGGCCCGCGGCGTGACCCTGTAAATTCAAACCCCTCCGAGGGGATTTAATGGGCATGAATGCACCACTGTAACCAATAGCAACTGGGAACCCCAGTGTAAGACTGTAGGGCTGGTTGGTTGCCATGGGTTACAGAAACAGAGACATGGACAATCTGATTGTCTTAGATGACCGCCGCCAACAATGCAGCAGCACAGGGTGACGCTTTAACCCCTCGACCCCCAAAAGCGGTGTGCCCCGCACAGCCGCACTGGCAGGGTTAACCCTTTCACGACAGCACTGTGCACAACAAGGCATTTCTAGGGATGCAGAAGGATCGGGATAGTGTGCACTGTTGTGCCGTCTCCTTCCAATATTGCACTCGTCCCGGCCTCCTGCGTTGCTGGACTGCTCAGCCTTCAACACTCCTGGAAAATGACCCCCAGATCCACAACCGTTGGGAGCGGTAAGGGTTAAAAGTTCTGCAGGAGATCCCCTTCACCATTCACATGCAAGTCTTATATTTCACAGCCTATAGATAGTTTAGCTGGAGGAGGCTCAGCAGAGGATGCATGCAGAGTTCTACCATGTGCATGCTGGGCAGGAAGTAGGTGTGTGCAGGAAAATACTTCCCCCAGGATGAGAACTTCTACAGGATGATTAGAAAATGATTCCCCCTGTGGTCAGCGAGGGTCATCTGAATACCTGACACAGGAGGGTCACCTGATCACCTGGCACTAGAGGATCACCTGAATACCTGACACAGGAGGGTCACCTGATCACCTAGCACTAGAGGGTCACCTGAATACCTGACACAGGAGGGTCACCTGATCACCTGACACAGGAGGGTCACCTGATCACCTAGCACTAGAGGGTCACCTGAATACCTGGCACAGGAGGGTCACCTGATCACCTGACACAGGAGGGTCACCTGATCACCTGACACAGGAGGGTCACCTGAATACCTGACACAGGAGGGTCACCTGATCACCTGGCACTAGAGGGTCACCTGAATACCTGACACAGGAGGGTCACCTGATCACCTGGCACTAGAGGATCACCTGAATACCTGACACAGGAGGGTCACCTGATCACCTAGCACTAGAGGGTCACCTGAATACCTGACACAGGAGGGTCACCTGATCACCTAGCACTAGAGGGTCACCTGAATACCTGACACAGGAGGGTCACCTGATCACCTAGCACTAGAGGGTCACCTGAGTACCTGACACAGGATGGTCACCTGATCACCTGGCACTAGAGGGTCACCAGGATACCTGGCATAGGAGGGTCACCTGACACAGGAGGGTCACCTGATCACCTGCCACTAGAGGGTCACCTGAATACCTGACACAGGAGTATCACCTGACAACCCCTGACACTAGAGGGTCACCTGAATACCTGACACAGGAGGGTCACCATATCACCTGACACAGGAGGGTCACCTGACACTAGAGGGTCACCAGGATACCAGGCACAGGAGGGTCACCTGATCACCTGACACAGGAGGGTTACCTGAATACCTGACACAGGAGGGTCACCTGACACTAGAGGGTCACCAGGATACCTGGCACAGGAGGGTCACCTGATCCTGCTGTAAGCGACTTCCAGAACAATTAATGATCCGTAGATCACAGACCTAAACCTCCCAACAAGGAAAAGCCTCATACACCTCTCCTACCCTACATTGTACCTGATATAGACCTTCCCCCCAACACCACCACCTTCATTATACCAGATATACACCTGTCTCCCCCCCAACCACCACCATTACACCTGATATACCCCTTCCCCACTCATACTCACCATTACACCTGATATACCCCTTCCCCACTCATACTCACCATTACACCTGATATACCCCTTCCCCACTCATACTCACTATTACACCTGATATACACCATTAAGCTTGACATACACCTCTACCACTCACCACACCATTACACCTGATAGACCACTCCCACTCACCATTACACCTATCCCACCTGATATACACCTATCCCACTCACCATTACACCTGATATACACCTATCCCACTCACCATTACACCTGATATACACCTATCCCACTCACCATTACACCTGATATACACCTATCCCACTCACCATTACACCTGATATACACCTATCCCACTCACCATTACACCTGATATACACCTATCCCACTCACCATTACACCTGATATACACCTATCCCACTCACCATTACACCTGATATACACCTATCCCACTCACCATTACACCTGATATACACCTATCCCACTCACCATTACACCTGATATACACCTATCCCACTCACCATTACACCTGATATACACCTATCCCACTCACCATTACACCTGATATACACCTATCCCACTCACCATTACACCTGATATACACCTATCCCACTCACCATTACACCTGATATACACCTATCCCACTCACCATTACACCTGATATACACCTATCCCACTCACCATTACACCTGATATACACCTATCCCACTCACCATTACACCTGATATACACCTATCCCACTCACCATTACACCTGATATACACCTATCCCACTCACCATTACACCTGATATACACCTATCCCACTCACCATTACACCTGATATACACCTATCCCACTCACCATTACACCTGATATACACCTATCCCACTCACCATTACACCTGATATACACCTATCCCACTCACCATTACACCTGATATACACCTATCCCACTCACCATTACACCTGATATACACCTATCCCACTCACCATTACACCTGATATACACCTATCCCACTCACCATTACACCTGATATACACCTATCCCACTCACCATTACACCTGATATACACCTATCCCACTCACCATTACACCTGATATACACCTATCCCACTCACCATTACACCTGATATACACCTATCCCACTCACCATTACACCTGATATACACCTATCCCACTCACCATTACACCTGATATACACCTATCCCACTCACCATTACACCTGATATACACCTATCCCACTCACCATTACACCTGATATACACCTATCCCACTCACCATTACACCTGATATACACCTATCCCACTCACCATTACACCTGATATACACCTATCCCACTCACCATTACACCTGATATACACCTATCCCACTCACCATTACACCTGATATACACCTATCCCACTCACCATTACACCTGATATACACCTATCCCACTCACCATTACACCTGATATACACCTATCCCACTCACCATTACACCTGATATACACCTATCCCACTCACCATTACACCTGATATACACCTATCCCACTCACCATTACACCTGATATACACCTATCCCACTCACCATTACACCTGATATACACCTATCCCACTCACCATTACACCTGATATACACCTATCCCACTCACCATTACACCTGATATACACCTATCCCACTCACCATTACACCTGATATACACCTATCCCACTCACCATTACACCTGATATACACCTATCCCACTCACCATTACACCTGATATACACCTATCCCACTCACCATTACACCTGATATACACCTATCCCACTCACCATTACACCTGATATACACCTATCCCACTCACCATTACACCTGATATACACCTATCCCACTCACCATTACACCTGATATACACCTATCCCACTCACCATTACACCTGATATACACCTATCCCACTCACCATTACACCTGATATACACCTATCCCACTCACCATTACACCTGATATACACCTATCCCACTCACCATTACACCTGATATACACCTATCCCACTCACCATTACACCTGATATACACCTATCCCACTCACCATTACACCTGATATACACCTATCCCACTCACCATTACACCTGATATACACCTATCCCACTCACCATTACACCTGATATACACCTATCCCACTCACCATTACACCTGATATACACCTATCCCACTCACCATTACACCTGATATACACCTATCCCACTCACCATTACACCTGATATACACCTATCCCACTCACCATTACACCTGATATTCACCTGTCTCAGCTGCAGATGAGTGGTCTAGGGCAACAATAGAAATCTCCTGGCCTGTCAAGTCGATGGGCTGATTATTATCTGCCAGCAATGAATTCTAACATGACTTCTCTGCAGGTAATCTGTATTCGGGTGTTCAGGTGTCCAATGGCAAACAGCGGTGTTTGGACCCCCTTCAAGCACCACCATTGCTAGTCTGTATCTGTATACCAATAGGGAGGGGATTGTGGGGAGAGGGGGTGGGGGTTAGATAGACAGCACTGAGCTCTGCTGATTGGCTGTGACATGATTTTGGAGATATTTGCACTGCTTTTGCTTTTTAAATGGTGTTTTGCTCTTTAAAAGACTTTGGACAACATGTGTGAGGATCACTCTGTGTGCAGTACAGGATAATGCTGGTTCCTGCTTTATTAAAGACCATCAGTGTTCCTCAGTTAGGAATGAAGATGAATGGGACAGCAGCTTTTAATGACCTGAATTTTCCCATGAGCCATCCTACGTCGGGGATTATGGGTAATATACCTGCCCCACTAAGGGCCACCACCCAGAGCAGCTCCAGACGCTGTACAAGGAGGACACAACACCCGCTATAAAAACCTCCTGAACTTTATGAGATGTGATGGAATATTCCATATTTTCATTGTTATGGGATAACCTGCGGCTCCTGGGCGGCCGTATGTAGAGGATTGTCCCAAAGTCACTTTCCTAAATGTCCAACCAGAGAGGCGTTGTGGGAGGTCACACTGTGCTGTCTCCACCACAATGGGACAGTGTCTGCTGAGTGCTCCCCGGGGGTCACACAGAGCTTCAACGGGCCCCCTCGGCCCAGGACGGGGTCTGGAAGGGAACCCTCTTCTCTCCAAGCGTGACATCGGGCTGCTCTGCGGACAGAAGCTGGTGTGGAGAAGTGAGGAGCTCTGTCAGACGGGGGCACCAAGGTTACACCCGACGCTCCAACAACATCTTCCTGTACGGTTCAAAATCCTCCGGAATCGTGTCTGTGGGGAGGAAAGAGAACCGTGAGCGCACCTGATACACCTAAAACACCGGATAGACACCGTACACACTCACCATTACACCAGATATACACAGTACACACTTACACTATACCTGATATACACCGTACACACTCACACTATACCTGATTTACACCATTACACCTTGTATATACACCTGTCCCACTCACCATTACACCTGATAAATACCTGTCCCACTCATACTCACCATTACACCTAATGTGCACCAGTCCCCATTACCATTTCACCTATCCCACGAACATATACCCTGACACCGGACATACACCTGTCCCACTCACCATTACACCTATGCCACGGACATACACCGCACATACACCTGTCCCACTCACCATTACACCTATGCCACAGACATACACCGCACATACACCTGTCCCACTCACCATTACATCTGTACTGTAGGTTGGACCAGATGATGTTCTCTTGGGAGAAGCAAAAGACCCCCAACCGTCCTCCTCTCATGGTGGTGTCTATAATGACTCCAGAATCAGCCACCAAGTCTACACCTTCATACAACTTTACTCTGCAGGAGGAAACAAAATGATTCACTGACAGCAGAAGAACAAGACAGACAGAGTGCAATATATACCGTATGATGGTACAATACATCCCAATCCTATCTATCTATCTATCTATATCCCTCTCTGTCAGCTGTTTTGGGCGAGGCTGCCATGCTATGAGCTCATCCCTCGCAGGAATGGTGATGAGTATTAACTTGGCCGCCCAGCACGGGGTCACCTCCAGGAACACAGCGCAGTCCAGTTCCCAGAAGCCGGCCATTGTTCTCCACTTTTCCATATGAAAGAGGCGATCTCTCTGGCTCCCGGCCCCGGCATTCCTGACAGCGACTGCGTTGCCGGGGCGATGCCGACAAGGACTGGCCCGGCTCAGCTTCCCGCTGATATCATCGCTTCACTAAACAAGAAGAGGAGAGGGGATTTTCTGAATGGTTGTGCTGATCTGCCCCTCCCCTCCTCCTCTGCGGGAGGCATACGTGGGGATGGGGGGGTATTAACTCCTCGCTGGCCTAATTCTGAGCAATCCAAGCAAGTTACCGATCTTTATCTGACTAGAGAGTAAGCTCTGCAGCCTAGGAGTCTCATCGCTGCTGAATTGATGTTCTTTGTTGGTAAATGCTGTGATTGTGGCAGATGGGGATTTGATGTGATTCCTCACTCACCACGCGGGGGCGCTATATGTCTGAAAGCAACCGAGTGAATAACCCAGCCGAAGTGCAGTGAGCCGAACGCGATTCGGCTATTCACTTCTGGCTTGTATGGCTGATTTCAGCCGTATATCGGCTCTGTACGGCTGCCTTCGGTCAGCCGAACATGCTCTGCATGTTAGGCTGAGCCGAAGTGCAGAGGGACTTTGACTCAGCCGATCCAACATCTGGATCAGCTGAGCCGAAGCTCCGGCAGCTCACTCGCTGCCGTTCCCCCCTATTCCCATAGGGGCCGAATGGCAGTAAGTGAATAGCCGAATGCCGACGGGCGGGATTCGTCTCGGCTATTCTGCTCGAGCAGTATAGAAAAACAGTAAAAACAGTCTTTAAAAAAAAGGGTTGAAAAATATTTTTAAAAAGTGCACAAATAGTGAACGTAAAAAAATAAATAAAGATATTTAAGAAAACAAAACCAATTGGGCTGAGCTAGCTATGACACCTAGCTCCACCCAACTGTTTCCTATTGAGTCTTCTAGCAGGTCCCGGCCAATGAATAACAACTGGGCGGAGCCGGCTGTGACGTCACGGCCGACTCCGCCCAGTTGTTATTGTTTAATGACAGATCGGTGTACCCAGGTCATTTGGGGACGTTGATCTGTCATTACAACTGGGCGGAGCCAGCCGTGAAATCACGGCTAGCTCCGCCCAGCTGTCATTTGCGGGGCCTACAGCCGGCCTTCGGCAGGCTGTTCGCCCCGCTTCGGCTGTCACTTCGGCATTTGCCTTCCGCTCGGCTGAGCCGCTCGGCCGCCTTCGGCTGCTGTACGGGCTGTAGTGAATAGCCTGTACAGCAGCCCTTCAAGAGCCGAAGTATCAGCGGATGCTATGGCTGGATTCTTTGGCTCCTTCGTAATTAACCCCCAATGTCATTACATTGTATCTTAATCCAGACACTGCCAGGCTAAAAGGGAAGAGGTGAAACCCTTAAATAGGCAGGTGTGTCACCCACGGTAAAACGAGAGGAAGCATTTTCAGTCCAGGAGAGGTGCCGGTACGCCTGTGTAAGACTGAAGGGAAGGCCGGAGTTCAGATTTAAGCAGACATTTTACAATCGGATTGTACAATCAGTTTCTACAACACGGCTGTTGACTGTATATTCAGATTGTAAAGTGTGTGGTCAGGTGTAGCGGTCCCACCTTCCAGAAATGCTGAGGTGGTGATGAAGATCGTTCCCTGTGCTGACCTGATATAGCCCACCTGGGGGCGATGCGTGAGCTGCCAGCGGTACGACGTCTTGTCCTTCCAGCCCACGTTGCGCGGATCCTTCCACAGCAGGCGCACCTGGTCCGTGGTGTGTCCCGTGTTCCACAAGGCGTTCCGCAGCTGCTCGCCGGGACCCGTCCTCGACTTCACCGCCTGGAGAGGAGACCGAGCAGAAGGAGGATGAACACACAGATCTGATCAA
>NW_017307165.1:22995-47782 GCF_000935625.1 Nanorana parkeri | reverse complement strand
GGGATTATTAGGGAAGGAGGATTATTGGGGGGGGGGATTATTAGGGGGGGGATTATAATTGGGTGAGGGGCAATTATTATTGGGTGACGGGTATTATTAAGGGGGGAGGATGATTGGGTGAGGGGCATTATTGGGTGAGGGACATTACTAGGGGAAGAGGATTATTGGGTAAGGGGGATTATTAGTGGGGGAGAATTATTGGGTGAGGGGGATTATGAGCTGAGGGGGGTTATTGGGTGAGGGGCATTATTGGGGAAGGGGGATTATGAGGTGGGGGGTTATTGGGTGAGTGGCATTATTAGGAGAGGGGGATTATTTGGGGAGGCCACAGACCCAGCCAACAGACCCCCTGAGAAAAAGACCCCATACACAGTAGCCATACTGCCCCAAGGGATCAGACCATGGCCATAGTTTTACCCATAATGCGCCAGGGGACTAAACCATAGTTATAGCTATACACAGTACCCCTTTTTTGGACCCCAATTCCCACTGAGCATAACAATATCATCACATTAAAGTTCCATTCATCTAGATATAAATCCAGATTTTAAAAAATACTTTTGGGATACGTGTGGAATAAATCTAGTGGAATCCTCAAATATATTTCTTTGTGGATAAAAGAACATTTGGAGAGAACCTATTTGAACTCATTAAGTGGAGCTCACCCCACTAATATATCCCAGGACATATATCTAGAACAATGGACGGAACATTTATGTGATACGTATGTTATATTCATTGGGGGGGGATCAGGTCTCTGTAGGAATTGGGGTTCGGTGGTGGGATTTGATTGATCTGTTTACCATGGTTTGTAATGAGGAAATTAAACAATAAAAATGTTTGTACTCAGTGACACACACGGCGGTTATATAAAACGTTTTCTTTGGATCTGTTGGTTTATTTTGGAAGTGGTTTGTTGAGTCCATCAGACAGGTTTGTGCAGTCATTGCATTTAGTATACTGTGGACTCCGAACTGAGCGGGGGCTTTGAGTCAACCTAATGAATGTTTTTATATATACACAGTAAACATAATGCCCCAAGGGGGTCAGACCATGGCTATCACTATATACAGTGCCCATAAGGGCCCGGGGGATCGGAGCATGGCTGTCACTGTATACAGTAGTAATAAGGGCCCGGGGGATTGGACTATGGCTGTCACTATATATAGTACCCATAATGGCCCGGCGGATCGGACCATGGCTGTCACTATATACAGTACCCATAAGGGCCCGGGGGATCGGACCATGGCTGTCACTATATACAGTACCCAAAAGGGCCCAGGGGATCGGACAATGGCTGTCACTATATACAGTGCCCATAAGGGCCCGGGGGATCGGAACATGGCTGTCACTGTATACAGTAGTAATAATGGCCCGGGGGATTGGACCATGTCTGTCACTATATATAGTACCTATATGGGCCCGGGGGATTGGACCATGGCTGTCACTATATTCAGTACCCATAAGGGCCCCGGAGATTGGACCATGGCTGTCACTATATACCAGTACCAATAATGGCCCGGGGGATCAGACCATGCTTGCAGTATACAATACCCATAATGCCCTAAGGGATCAGGCCATGGCTGTAGCTTTACACAATACCCCATAATGCCCCAAGGGGATCAGATCATGGCTGTCACTATGCACAGTACCCATAATGCCCCAAGTGGATCAGACCATAGTTGCAGCACACAATACCCATAATGCCCCAGGGGATCAGACCCTGGCTTTCCCTATATAGAGTACCCATAATGCTGCAGGGTATCAGGCCAAACTAGTTATACAGAATACCCACAATGCCCCCGGGGATCAGATCAAAGCTGCCATTACACACATAATGTATACCCATAATGCCCATGGTTACAGTACACAATACCCATAATGCCCCAGGGGATCAGGCCATGGCTGTAGTTTTACACAATACCCATAATACCCCAGGGGATCAGACCATGGCTGTCACTATATACAGAACCCATAATGCTGCAGGGTATCAGACCAGACTAGTTATACAGAATACCCATAATGCCCGTTGTTGCAGTACACAATACCCATAATGCCCCAGGGGATCAGAGCATAGCTGCCATTATACAGGGTACCTATAATGCCCCAGAGGATCAGACCATGGTTGCAGTGCACACTGCCAATAATGCACCAGGGGATCAGATCATTGCTGCCATTATACATAGAACCCATAATGCCCCAGGGGTATCGGACCATACTTGCAGTACACAGTACCCATAATACCCCAGGAGATTGGACCATGCTTGCAGTACAAAGTACCCATAATGCCCCAGTGAACAGTGCTCGGCTTGCTCACCTTTAGCTGTAGGCCTGGCTCTGCCACGGCACGGAACGGGGTGGCCTGCCAGTAGGTTTGCTCTGTCTGTTTCCACATGACGACATAAAAGCTGGCGCTGTCCTGGTAGCTGAAAATAAATCCGGCGTAATCGTCATCCGTGACGGTGTTCACATGGAAGGTCCCCTCGAAGTCCACGCCATTAAATGCCGTGTACCCTGGAGGGAGAGGAGAACCATTGTCAGAGACCGGCCAATGAGGAGGAAGGGACATCTCGGTCACAGAACACTGCATCCGTTTTACAGACCCTTTTCTCCCGGCACTCATAGCACTGAAGCCATTGGACCAGTATGACAGCCGGACACCTGTCCTTTTTTAGAGGGAGGTCAGCAATGACAACCGGGGTATTTCTCTCACTATAGCAATTCAATACTACAAAAACTGACTATGGGAACTCATTTTAAGTGAGTGAATGTCCGCTTTTATATGAAGGGTAAGATCCATTCTCAGGTTCTATAAATGTCTGTGTGCCCGTTATCTCACTTCCTGCTTTAGTGACAACCCCCGACATTCAGGAAGTGAGGGGACATCGGCAGCCATTTTTTTCTCAGCATCTGCTCAGTGACTTCACTTTATAGTTTCTATCTCCCTATACAGCTCATCCTACAGCTGATCTCATCAGTCATTCAGCAGGACACAGACTGTACTATCTGACATACAGACATCCATATAATATTTCCATGATGATAGGGAGCAACAAGTGTGTAAAATGAAAAAGTCCCATCAGATATGATTTTATGATACTTAAACTGTCAACATACCATCCCAGGGGCAATGAGAACAGGACTTGGCAGGACAAGGTCCATTAGGACCAGGGCCGGATTTCCTCTCTCTGCTGCCCCAAGGCCAGGTTCCTCAATGCACCCCCTACTCCCCAAACACCCCCGCCTCCCATGGAGGATGGCAGACCTGCAGGCTGCATACAAGCTATCTCGGGGACACCACAGAGATCACTTGTACAAAACAAGCAGCGGTTTCCCCGCTCTACATTTAGCCCTGCTTGCCCAAAGCAGGGCTAAATGTAGAAAACAACTACCCACCCGGCGCCTGGAACATCATGTCCTGGGCATCAGGCAATAGGAATTCCATACCCCTGCTGCCCCTCTACACCCTGTTGCCCCGAGGCCAGGCCATGGTTGGCTTTGTGGGAAATTCAGCCTTGATTGAAACTCAAGTCGTTCTCAAGGTATAAAGACCAAAGTATCCCCCCATCCCCACTGAGCTGTGGACTACTTCAGCAGCAAAGGGTGCAGGTCCTGCCTTTAAGTCCCCTTCCGCTAAAGCTTCCAAGATGGCTGCCTCTTCTGCCTACCCCTTGACCTGGCCATGACAGGACAGCACATTTTCGGATGGAGTTTTTTTTCGATTAAAGAGAAAAGTTGATGAAACAACATTTATGTGACGGGAAGACGATACACACCAACCGCCAGTCCGGGGTCGCTGTTCATTGTTTGTACAATCTCCATTCCCTGCGGGGACACCAAAAGAAATACGATTAGTATATAGCACTAAACAAGGGGTATGCATCATGGGCGCTCAAGCTGTTGTGGAACTACAAATCCCACTGCGTTCCTCTGACAGCCACAGGCATGAGGGATGATGGGATTTGTAATTTCACAACAGCTGGAGTGCCGAGACTAAAACTCAACCTCAGGCACAAGATGGTTTGTTATTGGTTATTATAGGATTTTTGTACTCACTGTAAAATCCTTTTCTTTTGGAGTCCATTAAGGGACACAGCTTGATGATAATCAAGCAACCTAGATTATACTGCCACCTACAGGAGAAATGGACACTAGGCACATGGAAAACACTAGGCACATGAAGAAAGGAGGCCAGCCCTCTAGGAGCTGTAACCCCTTCCACGCACTTCCTGCTCAGTTGTAGAATGCAGTCCACAGGGAGACAACATAACATTGAAGGGAGGGACCTGTGTCCCTCAATGCAGGGGTCCCCAACCTCCGGGCTGCAGACCGATACTGGTCAGTGGCCTGTTAGGAACTGAGCCGCAGGATTCTACCAGGATTCTGGTATAATCCTGGACCTGTTAGAAATCTAGACCCCTGCGTCAATTCCGGGGGGCGTCAGCTGAATGCGCAAGCTAAGAGTCGCTGATCAGGTTCAGAAATGTAACCGGCAATTGCGGGGAAGCGGGTCCATAACATTCACAGCCCAGGCAAAAATTAATACACGAGCACCTGTGTTGAGCTTCCCTGCACAAGCGCATGTGTGTTCATTTTTGCATGGGCTGTAAATGTTATGGACCTGCTTCCCTGCACATGCTCAATGCATCCCCCCAATCCTCAGGAAGCGCATGAGGGGTTTCCTCTCCTAGGAGGCTGGCCTACAGTTTCTTCATCTCCATAGTGTTAATTTATCCCTTAGGTGGCAGTATAACCCTTGGAAACCTAATCTAAAACCTGTGGTGCTCAATAGACAAGATCTGCACAATGACTCACCATTAAAAAAAAGTGGAACTGGACACAAGGAAACCCTGCTTTTGCGTTTCCAGAATAGCAAACAAGGAATCCAACTGTCGGAAAGTAGCTGTGGCCTCAAGGTAAACACTGAAATAGCAAAAGAGAAGCATCCCCCCACCTGAGGACACTAAGCGAAATTGAGCAGGAAGTGCATGGGAGGGGTTTTAGCTCCTAGGGGGCTGGCCTCCAGTTTCTTCATCTGCCTAGTGTATATTTCTCCTTTAGGCGGCAGTATGACCCTTGGTAACTTAATTTCAAGCATTGGTCCTCAATGGAACTAAAATGACTCTCCTCATTCCTGTCCTGCTAAGACCCATCACTCCTCCTTACAAAGGATGTCACCCAGACAGGAAGTGATGAGAAATCTCCACATAGGGGACAATGATACAGGTTATAAGCCTTGGCCGCAGTTGGTCTGTTATCGGACAGGTAGCCAGCAATGACAGGTATACCATTAAAGAACAATGTACAGACTGCAGGGACTCCCAGCAACCAATCAGAATTTACCTTTCAGTGTTAAGATGATTTGAATGTTGCTATGGGTTACTGCAGTTATTTTGCAGTCACAGCTCCGTGCAGCAGTATAAGCAAGCAACCTGATGTACGATTTGTCTTAAGCAGGAACTGTCACAACCACCAATCAGATTTAAGCATGCATTGGATCATGGTGGCTGGAGAATGAAAGACTCAACCAGATTGGTGGATGTGCAGGAGCGCAAATCACTTTCTACGGAGGCCAAATTATAACCGAGATGACCTCAGCAGCTACTCCTGGCACACCTCACCTGATTCAGCACCACCCAGTTGGGGTCTATCTGCGCGTCCCCCTCTGGATCCAGGATGACCGTCTGGTATGCTCTAAAGTCAGTGAGTGTCACCTCTGCACTCTCAGGACAGACGTCATAGTTGTCGGCCACAGAGTCATTATCGAAATCCACTTCACACACATCACCGACACCGTCACCTGTGAAAAGAACACTTGATGTCACTTTGTGTCACCATGGGGCCAGCGCAGGGTATGCCCAGAGCTCATGGCGCATTCTCGGTTGATGCCTGGGTCTAACGGCAGCATTCCGGGGATTGCCTGGGTCTAATGCCAACATTCTAGGAATGCTTGGGTCAAATAGTGGCATTCTGGGAGCACCCAACTTTAATGGTAATCTAGGGACACCAAGGACTAATGGTGGCATTCTGGGGACACCCAGGTCTAATGGTGGCATTCTGGGGACACCTAGGTCTAATGGGGGCATTCTGGGGACACCTAGGTCTAATGGGGGCATTCTGGGGACACCCGGGTCTAATGGTGGCATTCTGGGGACACCCGTATCTAATGGCAGCAATTTGGGGATGCCACAGTCTAATGGTGGCATTCTAGGAGCACCCAACCTTAATGGTAATCTAGGGACACCCAGGATTAATGGTGGCATTCTGGGGACACCCATGTCTAATGGTGGCATTCTGGGGACACCCGTATCTAATGGTGGCATTTTGGGGATCCCGGAGTCTAGTGCAGCAATTCAGCCAGTGATGAGCGACACCATAGCAGAAGGTCAGTGTTCTATATAGAGATCTCAATGGTGATGAGAGGATCACTAGTCTGATATGGGGTACGTTCACACCATACACTGCAGAGCGCAGAGGGGGATTATGGGAAAATGTTATACCCAACTCTCTGATGGATCAGCCATTAGGGAAGAGTCCAGAACTGAAAAACAAAGGAGGGAGAAGAGTCAGAGCCGAGGCTGCAGATACACAGAGGAGAGTCGGAGCCCGAGGTTGCAGATACACAGAGGAGAGTCGGAGCTGAGGCCGGAGATACACAGGAGGAGAGTCAGAGCTGAGGCCAGAGATACACAGAGGAGAGTCAGAGCTGAGGCCGGAGATACACAGGAGGAGAGTCAGAGCTGAGGCCGGAGATACACAGGAGGAGAGTCAGAGCTGAGGCCGGAGATACACAGGAGGAGAGTCAGAGCTGAGGCCGGAGATACACAGGAGGAGAGTCAGAGCTGAGGCCGGAGATACACAGGAGGAGAGTCAGAGCTGAGGCCGGAGATACACAGGAGGAGAGTCAGAGCTGAGGCCGGAGATACACAGGAGGAGAGTCAGAGCTGAGGCCGGAGATACACAGGAGGAGAGTCAGAGCTGAGGCCGGAGATACACAGGAGGAGAGTCAGAGCTGAGGCCGGAGATACACAGGAGGAGAGTCAGAGCTGAGGCTAGAGATACACAGAGGAGAGTCAGAGCTGAGGCCAGAGATACAGAGAGGAGAGTCAGAGCTGAGGCCGGAAATACAGAGAGGAGAGTCATAGATGAGGCCGGAGATACACAGAGGAGAGTCAGAGCTGAGGCTGGAGATACACAGAGGAGAGTCAGAGCTGAGGCTGGAGATACACAGAGGAGAGTCAGAGCTGATGCTGGAGGTACATAGAGGAGAGTCAGAGCTGATGCTGGAGGTACATAGAGGAGAGTCAGAGCTGAGGCTGTGGCAAGCCATAGGACTCAACACTGACAACTTTAT
This sequence comes from Nanorana parkeri, assembly GCF_000935625.1. NCBI lineage: Eukaryota > Metazoa > Chordata > Amphibia > Anura > Dicroglossidae > Nanorana > Nanorana parkeri. Next base: position 40,428 of record NW_017307165.1, on the reverse strand, counting down.
TGATCTGAATAAGATTTACAGAGGTGGGGACTCTGTTCAATTGTCCAGATCAATAAAGTTCTTTCGTAGTGTCGCCAGCTTTCTTATCTCCTGGACTTGTGCAGCTTGTGGGGCATAAGACGAGCTCCTGCCTGGGGGTCTGTTCAGAGGGTGACCCAATCTGGGCTTAGGAGCAGCACATTCCATGTTCCTGAGTGGGATGGAGGGCGGAGGTTGTGTGTGAATTTTGGTGGAGGTCACCTGTGTGGTGCTGAGTTACAAGCCTAATGCCTCCAATATGGTGAAATCTGGTGTAGTTTGGAGGTGGCATTACATAAAGTGACCCTCATCCCCATCCTTCAGCATCACACCGTGCAAGAAGATTGGCTGCCATACCGTCCGTGTCCTTCTGGTTGGGGTTATGGATCAGACGGCAGTTGTCGGGCCCCGGTGGGATGTAATCGGGGATGCCATCGTTGTCATCGTCCTGGTCGCACTCGTCGCCCAAACCGTCATTGTCGGAGTCCAGCTGGGAGCTGTTGGGGATTTCGGGGCAGTTGTCCTTGGTGTCCTGGTGACCGTCACCATCCCTGGAGAAAGACAATTATCACATCTGCCGCCAATCATCCACAATTCAGGGTCAGCCCCTCTGATTGAACAGCCAATCGTGGCTCAACCAGGGACCACCAATCAGCTCTCTGAATTACACATCACATTCAGTGTTAGTCTTCAGCAGGACCATAGTGCGCCCCCTACTGTCATAGGATGTGAACTACACCAGCAAGAGAGGTTGCAGATCCTGCCTTTTTTGCCCCCTCCTGCTGAAGTGCCCAAGGCAGTTGCCTCTTCTGCCTACCCCTCGGCCCGGCCCTGATCACATTCAGTAGCAGCCAATCAGATTACATTTCCCCTCAGGGTAATAAAATAAAATATTCTTACTGTGAGTCCTGGCCCTCCGCACCCATCCCCCATTTCCACCAACCATCTTATCCTTCACCAATACCAGCTACACATTACAGAGGACCTGTCATCCCATATATTTATCAGATGCTTACTGGACTGAGATGCCAGCTCAGAGATGACACAGCTATGTAAATCCTGATGCCTGTGCAGCTTTTGTTCACAAATGTCTGACACAGATCAACCCCTACTGCAGCCTCTCACCTGGTGACTTGGTACAAAGTTAGAATGCACAGTCTGATCACAGGGCGACTGAGGACATGCTTTCTCATGCCTGCAGCAGACTGATGACCTCATCGCAATGGAATAAAGGAAGCGTCTTACTTGTCCTGGTTGGTGTCACACATGTCGCCCACCAGGTCACTGTCGGCATCTGTCTGGAGGAAGGACAGGAGGTGTCAGAGACTCAGATAATAGGGAATTATTATAGTGGTCTGTACCTGCCAATCATCCCATCTGGAGCACCAAATATCACATGACCACACATTTTAGATATAGCTTGAAGCACAAAAACACTTTTGAGCTGTTCTTACCTGCGTCGGGTTGCTGGTCTCCGGGCAGCTGTCACAGGCGTCACCCACCCCGTCCAGGTCCCTGTCCGTCTGGAGAGGATTTGGTACTTTGGGGCAATTATCCAGCACGTTGGGGATCCCTGCACACACAGAAAGTTGGTATTTACCCTGAACTTCTGCACTAACCCAGCCTATAACTCCACACAATGGCCAGTATACACTATATTACCAAAAGTATTGGGACCCCACTCCAAATCATTGGATTCAGCTGTTCCAATCACCTCCATGGCCACAGGTGTATAAAATCGCGCACCTCGGCATGCAGACGCTTCTACAAACATTTGTGAAAGAATGGGTCGCTCTCAGGAGCTCATTGACTACATTGCATAGGTTGTCACCTGTGCAATAAGTCCATCCGTGAAATTTCCTTGCTACTAAATATTCCGCGGTCACCTGTTAGCGGTATTATAACAAAGTGGAAGCAACTGGGAACAACAGCAACTCAGCCACAAAGTGGTAGGCCATGTAAAATGACAGAGCTTGGTCAATGCATGCTGAAGCGCACAGTGCGCAGAAGTCGCCAACTGTCTGCAGAGTCAATAGCTACAGACCTCCAAACTTCGTGTGGCCTTCAGATTGGCACAACAACAGTGCGTAGAGAGCTTCATGGAATGGGTTTCCATGGCCGAGCAGCTGCATCCAAGCCTTACATCACCAAGTGCAATGCAAAGCGTGGGATGCCGTGGTGTAAAGCACGCCGCCACTGGACTCTAGAGAAGTGGAGACGTGTTCTCTGGAGTGACCAATCACGTTTCTCTGTCTGGAAACCCATCCCATAGACACACTCATAAACCTTGTGGATGCCTTCCCAGAAGAGTCGAAGCTGGTATATCGGCAAAGGGCGGAGCCAACTCAATACTGAACCCTACAGACTAAGACTGGGATGCCATTAAAGTTCATGTGCGTGTAAAGGCCGGCGTCCCAATACTTTTGGCAATATAGTGTATTTCTGGGCAGGGAATGGATAGACGCAGCCCGTGCTCACCGTCACCATCGATGTCATTGTCACAGGCATCTCCCTCTCCGTTGGCGTCGGTGTCTTTCTGATCATTGTTGGGGACATTAGGACAGTTGTCGCAGGCGTCGCCGTAGGAGTCTGTGTCGGAATTCTGTTGGTCCTTGTTGGGGACGAGTCTGCAGTTATCCTGTGTGAGGAGATGACACATGAGCACAGATGTGACAATTCACTGTACGAGAATAAGATGGAGGAAGATTCACCCCGATCGGTCAGTTTGGGTCCTCCAACAACACAGCGACAATGTGGGGCCCCAACTTAACCCAGCATGGACTTCACTACAAGAACAATGACCTCAACATTCTTAATTCCGTCTCCGTCCGCGTCCTCATCACACTGATCTCCGATTCCATCGTTATCTGCGTCCTCCTGCCCAGAGTTGGGGGTCATCCTGCAGTTATCCTGTATAAGGAGAGAAGATACGGATATATAATATGTGAACGGCTGATTGCAGCATATTGACCCCTCAGTCTACAGAAACAAGCTAAAAGCTTCAATTCTGTGTTCTCTACGCCCCTTCATCTCACTGGGGCGATATCCAGGATCATATCATACACACATGAAGTATATATACTGATCTGTGGAATGTTATGTATCTGTTCCATAATGCGGAGCGGTCACCAATCTCACCTGTCGGCAGTGTTTGTTGTTATCTATACACGGCATCGGCTCATCGGGGTAACCGTCTATGTCGGTGTCTCGGCCGCACGTGTACCCGTTGCCTGCCCAGCCAACGTTGCACTGTCAGGGTGAAGTAACACGATAGTATTAGCGTGACACAGATAGGGGCCGGGCCTGCCAACGCAAAGCTTTCAACATGCCCATGGTGAGCGTCGGTGATGATAATACGACATGAGAGGACATCTTATCAGGATACATCAGAACGGAAAGACTTACCGCACAGGTTATGTCGCCATTCCTCTCAAACACGCAATGCGCGTTCAGATGGCAGGGGTTGAAAGCTGGGCTGATACAGGACTTTTTGGGCACACAACCCAAAGATTGGTTCCCCACAAAGCCAGGCTTACAGGCGCCACACTTGTAAGAACCCTGAAGGGAGAAGAGAGCGATGCAGATGAATAGAGAAGACAGGTGAAGGGGGTATAATTGGGGCGGGGCGGGAGCTCACCACACTGTTGGTGCAGATGGAGTTGGCGGCACATCCTCCGTTATTCCCGTCATTACATTCATCAATGTCAGTGCACACCTGCAGGGGAGATGGAAGGTTGGTGACACTGTAAGGTCATTATCACATCAGAAGCCACAGCTCTTGTGCGGCTCTCTTCCGACAATCTGGCTGTTGAATAATGACATCCCAGCCCATTGTTACCTGCTTGCTGGCTTTGGCGTAGTCGATGCCCACCCCTGACACTGAGTTTCCTTTGTACCCACGAGGACAGGCTTCACAGCGGAATCCAGGAGAGGTGTTAATGCATTTAGAACCAGAGAAACACGGGTTGGAGTGAGCACACTGCGGAGGAACACAAGACGTCACATGGGAAAGTATATGTCACATGGGATGATAGTGTCACATGGGATGATAGTGTCACATGGGATGATAGTGTCACATGGGATGATAGTGTCACATGGGATGATAGTGTCACATGGAGAGGTATAAGTCACATGCGGTAATAGTGTCACATGGAGAGGTATAAGTCACATGCGGTAATAGTGTCACATGGGGTGATAGTGTCACATGGGGTGATAGTGTCACATGGGGAGGTATATGTCACATTAGGAGATAGTGTCACATGGAGAGGTATAAGTCACATGCGGTAATAGTGTCACATGGAGAGGTATAAGTCACATGCGGTGATAGTGTCACATGGGGTGATAGTGTCACATGGGGTGATAGTGTCACATGGGGTGATAGTGTCACATGGGGAGGTATATGTCACATTAGGAGATAGTGTCACATGGGGAGGTATATATCACATGGGGTAATAGTGTCACATGGGAAGGTATAAGTCACATGGGGAGGTAGTGTCACAGGGAGAGGTATAAGTCACATGGGGTAATAGTGTCACATGAGGAGGTATAAGTCACATGGGGTGATAATGTCACACGGGGAGGTATATGTCACATAGGGTGATAGTGTCACATGGGAAGGTATAAGTCACATGGGGAGGTAGTGTCACAGGGAGAGGTATAAGTCACATGGGGTAATAGTGTCACATGAGGAGGTATAAGTCACATGGGGTGATAATGTCACACGGGGAGGTATATGTCACATAGGGTGATAGTGTCACATGGGAAGGTATAAGTCACATGGGGAGGTAGTGTCACAGGGAGAGGTATATCTCACATGGGGTGATAGTGTCACATGGGGAGGTATATATCACATGGGGTAATAGTATCACATTGGGAGGTATATGTCACATGGGGTAATAGTGTCACATGGGGAGGTATAAGTCACATGGGGTGATAGTGTCATATGGGGAGGTATAAGTCACATGGGGTGATAGTGTCATATGGGGAGGTATATGCTATATGGAGAGGTATACGTCACATGGGTAGGTATAGTTCACATAGGCTGATAGCATCACACGTGGAGGTATATGTCCCAAAGAGTGATAATGTCACATAGGAAGGTAGTATCACATGGGAAGGTAGTGTCACATAGGGAGGTAGTGTCACATGGGAAGGTAGTGTCACATGGGAAGGTAGTGTCACATAGGGAGGTAGTGTCACATGGGAAGGTAGTGTCACATGGGAAGGTAGTGTCACATAGGGAGGTAGTGTCACACAGGGAGGTAGTGTCACACAGGGAGGTAGTGTCACACGGGGAGGTAGTGTCACATGGGGAGGTAGTGTCACACGGGGAGGTAGTGTCACATGGAAAGGTAGTGTCACATGGAAAGGTAGTGTCACATGGAAAGGTAGTGTCACATAGGGAGGTAGTGTCACACGGGGAGGTAGTGTCACATGGGAAGGTAGTGTCACATGGGAAGGTAGTGTCACATAGGGAGGTAGTGTCACACAGGGAGGTAGTGTCACACGGGGAGGTAGTGTCACATGGAAAGGTAGTGTCACATGGAAAGGTAGTGTCACACAGGGATGTAGTGTCACATGGAAAGGTAGTGTCACATAGGGAGGTAGTGTCACACAGGGATGTAGTGTCACATGGAAAGGTAGTGTCACATAGGGAGGTAATGTCACATGGGAAGGTAGTGTCACACAGGGAGGTAGTGTCACATGGGAAGGTAGTGTCACACAGGGAGGTAGTGTCACACAGGGATGTAGTGCCACGTGGAAAGGTAGTGTCACATAGGGAGGTAGTGTCACATAGGAAGGTAGTGTCACAGGGAGATGTAGTGTCACATGGAGTCACACAGATCCTACAATAATCCATGTTTGGTTACCTCATCTATGTCAGCACAGTGGCTACCATTGCCATGTGATCCCGCCGGGCATGGCCCACATCGGTATCCGGGGTATTCGTATGTCTCCATACAGTCCACACCCTGAAAGCACGGGCTGGGGTTGCAGCGTGATCGATGCTCATGGAAGCCTGAATGGAATAAAGAAACATGAATAATATTATCAGTGCCTCCCCATCACATCACTGGGACTGGCTACTGCAGATGTCCCCTGACCCCTGAGGTGTGAGGACCCCGGCATGATTTCCTTTCTCTGACATCCCTCTAGTAAGGATGCTGAGCCGAATATATAAGTGCAAATCAGACCTGAGTACACGAAAGAGGACCTGTTCATGTACACTGGGACCCTGCAGCTTCCAACATGCCCAGTGCAAACTGGGAAGATCAGGTCATCATGTGGATGGGTAAGTGATGATGCCAGGTACTTACCACACACTTGGCACTCCATGATGGTGTTCCGGATCAGAGACATCTCTTTCACCTGTCCACAAAGACAAAAGAGTTACAGCCAACCATTCATCTTTATTGTTGCTTGTGTTCATGGTGGTGTAATGTTGGATTACTGGATGGAAACATCTAAAATGTGTTTCTTTGAATTATCCAGCATTACAATGGGCATTATATGGATACTTTTAGCTTATTCTGGGTGGTGCGGGTTATCCCCTGCGGACAGCTGTGTCCCCAGGCATGATGCACCTATTAGTCCACAGGTATGGTGCACCCATTGGTCCTCAGGTATGCTGCACCCATTGATCCCCAAATATGGTGCACCATATTGGTCCTCAGCTATGATGCACCTATTGGTTCCCAGGCAAGGAGCACCCAGTTTCTCTCCAGGTACGATGCACCCATTGGCCCCAAGTACGGTGCACCCATTGGTCCACAGGCACGGTGCACCAATTGGTCCCCAGGTATGATGCACCCATTGGTCCCCAGGTAAGTTGCACCCATTGTTTCCTAAGTATGGTGCACCCCCATTGGCCCCAGCCACGATGCAACTATTGGTTCCCAAGTAAGGTGCACCCATTGGTCCCCAGGCACTATGCGCCCATTGGCCCTAAGTAATGTGCACCAATTGGTCCCCAGGCACTATGCGTCCATTGGTCCCCAGGCACTATGCGCCCATTGGTCCCCAGGCACTATGCGCCCATTGGTCCCCAGGCACTATGCGCCCATTGGTCCCCAGGCACTATGCCCCCATTGGTCCCCAGGCACTATGCCCCCATTGGTCTCCAGGCACTATGCCCCCATTGGTCTCCAGGCACTATGCGCCCATTGGTCCCCAGGCACAATGCGCTCATTGGTCCCCAGGCACCATGCGCCCATTAGTCCCCAGGCACCGTGAACCCATTGGTCCCCAGGCACCGTGAACCCATTGGTACCCTAACCTCTCACCTGGTCTCGGATGTCCTCCCGAAGCTCTGCTAACACTTTATTGAACAGAGTCATCTGTGTGATCAGCGCCTTTGTGTGCTCACCTGAGAAACAGAGAAATACATGGATACAGAGTCAGGAAGTCTGATGGAAAAGTCACCCTGGCTTCTTGTATGTGAGATATATTCATACACACACACAGCAGACTTACCGAGGATTGAATTGACAACTCCATTCACTGTCAGGGGAGAGAAAACACATACGTGTCAGATGGACAATCTTACATGATGTTCAATCAAATCTTATAGCTAGGGCTGCAACCAACTAATCGATTAAGCGATAATAATTGTTATGAGAATAGTTCTCAATTATTCTCATTATCGATTAGTTGGTTGGATCCCCTAGCTCTCTCCTCCATGCTAGGAGGAGGGCACAGCAAGCAGTGGGCGGGTGCAATAGCCAGCCAGCTATTGGCTATTGCAATTTGAAATGGCCGATAGCCGGCTGGCTATTGCACCAGCCCACTACGTGCTGTATTTACATTCAGCTGACGTCTGCGGTATCTTGCCACCGGCAGCTGTCATTCCTGGCTGAAGCTATTCATGTAACATACAAAAGTAGGAATATACTAATGACCCTTCACTGGCCCCCCAAAACCAAGTTATGTCACCATGATCACATCACCCACCTACCTGTGTTGTGGATGGACTCATCATCCTGGAAGGGACATTCACTCAGAGCCCCCACTCTGCCCATAGACCCCCCGAGAACCATCTTCATCGACTCCACAGACCCCTAAACAGAATGAGAAAAGTATCATCACACTGACCTTCAATGGGCTCCAGGATCCTGGCAGGCTGGGCCTCAGGCGATAGGGGTGGGAACAGACACATCACACTTTCCAAGGGCTCCCAATGAGGAGGGCGGGCACAGACACGTGACACCTCCCACTGACTTCCAATGAGGAGGGTGGGAACAGACACATTACACCCCCACCACTGACTACCAATGAGGAGGACGGGCACAGACACATCACACCTCCCACTGACTCCCAATGAGAAGGGCGGGCACAGACACATCACACCTCCCACTGACTCCCAATGAGAAGGGCGGGCACAAACACATGACACCTCCCACTGACTTCTAATGAGGGGGGTGGGAACAGACACATTACACCCCCACCACTGACATTCAATGAGAAGACGGAATCCCAATGAGGAGGGCGGGCACAGACACATGACACCTTCCACTGACTCCCAATGAGGAGGGCGGGGCACTGATACATCACACCTCCCACTGACTTCCAATGAGGAGGGCGGGCATAGACACATCACACCTCCCACTGACTTCTAATGGAGGAGGGCAGGCACAGACACATCACACCTCCCACTGAATCCCAATGAGGAGGGCGGGCACAGACACATCACCCCTCCCACTGACTTCTAATGGAGGAGGGCAGGCACAGACACATCACCCCTCCCACTGACTTCTAATGGAGGAGGGCAGGCACAGACACATCACCCCTCCCACTGACTTCTAATGGAGGAGGGCAGGCACAGACACATCACCCCTCCCACTGACTTCTAATGGAGGAGGGCAGGCACAGACACATCACCCCTCCCACTGACTTCTAATGGAGGAGGGCAGGCACAGACACATCACCCCTCCCACTGACTTCTAATGGAGGAGGGCAGGCACAGACACATCACCCCTCCCACTGACTTCTAATGGAGGAGGGCAGGCACAGACACATCACCCCTCCCACTGACTTCTAATGGAGGAGGGCAGGCACAGACACATCACCCCTCCCACTGACTTCTAATGGAGGAGGGCAGGCACAGACACATCACCCCTCCCACTGACTTCTAATGGAGGAGGGCAGGCACAGACACATCACCCCTCCCACTGACTTCTAATGGAGGAGGGCAGGCACAGACACATCACCCCTCCCACTGACTTCTAATGGAGGAGGGCAGGCACAGACACATCACCCCTCCCACTGACTTCTAATGGAGGAGGGCAGGCACAGACACATCACCCCTCCCACTGACTTCTAATGGAGGAGGGCAGGCACAGACACATCACCCCTCCCACTGACTTCTAATGGAGGAGGGCAGGCACAGACACATCACCCCTCCCACTGACTTCTAATGGAGGAGGGCAGGCACAGACACATCACCCCTCCCACTGACTTCTAATGGAGGAGGGCAGGCACAGACACATCACCCCTCCCACTGACTTCTAATGGAGGAGGGCAGGCACAGACACATCACCCCTCCCACTGACTTCTAATGGAGGAGGGCAGGCACAGACACATCACCCCTCCCACTGACTTCTAATGGAGGAGGGCAGGCACAGACACATCACCCCTCCCACTGACTTCTAATGGAGGAGGGCAGGCACAGACACATCACCCCTCCCACTGACTTCTAATGGAGGAGGGCAGGCACAGACACATCACCCCTCCCACTGACTTCTAATGGAGGAGGGCAGGCACAGACACATCACCCCTCCCACTGACTTCTAATGGAGGAGGGCAGGCACAGACACATCACCCCTCCCACTGACTTCTAATGGAGGAGGGCAGGCACAGACACATCACCCCTCCCACTGACTTCTAATGGAGGAGGGCAGGCACAGACACATCACCCCTCCCACTGACTTCTAATGGAGGAGGGCAGGCACAGACACATCACCCCTCCCACTGACTTCTAATGGAGGAGGGCAGGCACAGACACATCACCCCTCCCACTGACTTCTAATGGAGGAGGGCAGGCACAGACACATCACCCCTCCCACTGACTTCTAATGGAGGAGGGCAGGCACAGACACATCACCCCTCCCACTGACTTCTAATGGAGGAGGGCAGGCACAGACACATCACCCCTCCCACTGACTTCTAATGGAGGAGGGCAGGCACAGACACATCACCCCTCCCACTGACTTCTAATGGAGGAGGGCAGGCACAGACACATCACCCCTCCCACTGACTTCTAATGGAGGAGGGCAGGCACAGACACATCACCCCTCCCACTGACTTCTAATGGAGGAGGGCAGGCACAGACACATCACCCCTCCCACTGACTTCTAATGGAGGAGGGCAGGCACAGACACATCACCCCTCCCACTGACTTCTAATGGAGGAGGGCAGGCACAGACACATCACCCCTCCCACTGACTTCTAATGGAGGAGGGCAGGCACAGACACATCACCCCTCCCACTGACTTCTAATGGAGGAGGGCAGGCACAGACACATCACCCCTCCCACTGACTTCTAATGGAGGAGGGCAGGCACAGACACATCACCCCTCCCACTGACTTCTAATGGAGGAGGGCAGGCACAGACACATCACCCCTCCCACTGACTTCTAATGGAGGAGGGCAGGCACAGACACATCACCCCTCCCACTGACTTCTAATGGAGGAGGGCAGGCACAGACACATCACCCCTCCCACTGACTTCTAATGGAGGAGGGCAGGCACAGACACATCACCCCTCCCACTGACTTCTAATGGAGGAGGGCAGGCACAGACACATCACCCCTCCCACTGACTTCTAATGGAGGAGGGCAGGCACAGACACATCACCCCTCCCACTGACTTCTAATGGAGGAGGGCAGGCACAGACACATCACCCCTCCCACTGACTTCTAATGGAGGAGGGCAGGCACAGACACATCACCCCTCCCACTGACTTCTAATGGAGGAGGGCGGGCATAGACACATCACACCTTCCACTGACTCCCAATGAGGAGGATGGGCACAGACACATTACACCTCCCACTGACTTCTAATGAGGGGGGTGGGAACAGACACATTACACCCCCACCACTGACTTTCAATGAGAAGACGGAATCACAATGAGGAGGGTGGGCACAGACACATCACACCTCCCACTGACTCCCAATGAGGAGGACGGGCACAGACACATCACACCTCCCACTGACTCCCAATGAGGAGGGTGGGCACAGACACATCACACCTCCCACTGACTCCCAATGAGGAGGGTGGGCACAGACACATCACACCTCCCACTGACTCCCAATGAGGAGGGCGGGCACAGACACATCACACCTCCCACTGACTCCCAATGAGGAGGGTGGGCACAGACACATCACACCTCCCACTGACTCCCAATGAGGAGGGTGGGCACAGACACATCACACCTCCCTGTAACAGTCGAGCAACTGTGCGTGGATGTGTGATGGATCTCAGCTGCGGATCTATACGGTTGCGGTAGGTTGTAGGATGTGGCTCAGTGGGGAGGTTCTCAGTAACACTCTATGTAGTAGTGAGTGAAGTCGGAGCCTCAATACACATCATACACCACAGGACAACGGGAAAGTAAAGCACTAATTACTCATGCAGGCTCCTCTCACAAGCAGTAAGTAAAACAAATGAAAAGTCCAATTATTGTCATTGGGGTGTGATGATTTTGTAGTTTCCTGAACACTACCCAACAACCCTGAGCAATGGAGGTGGGGAGTGTATTAGGCACAGCAATTAGCGCTATAAGTGTATATCAGGAAGCACAACCTAGCATAAAATAGCATACAGACAGTTCCTCAGTTTGGATGCTGCACGGTCATACAACCAACACAATTCAATGTAAGATAATTGCAGTCCCTGGGTTACTTGCGGTTTATGAGTTGGAGGAATAAACTTGTAATATCCTAGGACACAGCAGTCTGGTGGTGCTGGAGGAGCCTGGGTGAAGGTTGTCTTCCAGGTACAGTGTTAAGCAGCAATCCAACATGCAGAGATGTGTATTCATTCAGGTTAGTTGCTCAATGAATCACAACGTTAGAACCCTGAACAAACGAACCCAGCTGATTCTCATTGTGAGTGACGAGCAGGGGGCGGAGCTACGAGCGGACTCTGACGTGGCCGTTGTGTAGCAAAGAGACGCCTCTGGACCCAGAAGACACGCTGAGGCGGCCGTAGTGCTTGCGGCGAGGTGAGTCTGTTACACTCCCACTGAATCACAATGAGGTGGGCGGGCACAGACACATGCCACCTCCCACTCACTTCTAATGAGGAGGGCTGGGCACTGATACATTACACCTCCCACTGACTCCCAATGAGGAGGGCGTGGCACTGATACATCACACCGCCTACTGACTTCTAATGGAGGAGGGCGGGCATAGACACATCACACCTCCCACTGACTTCTAATGAGGAGGGCGGGCATAGACACATCACACCTCCCACTGACTTCTAATGAGGAGGGCGGGCATAGATGCATCACACCTCCCACTGAATCCCAATGAGATGGGCGGGCACAGACACATCACACCTCCCACTGACTTCTGATGAGGAGGGTGGGCACTGACACGACACCTCCCACTGAATCACAATGAGGAGGCGGACATTGACAATAATTGTGGGCGTCTAGTTTAGGGTATATGTACATGTAAATATCTCCCCTCCCCCTTGTGGCACTCCGTACCTGCAGCCTCTGGTAGGCCTTGTGTCCTGAGCGGATCTCCCCGGACTCCACCTCGAATTGTGGGATAACCATCATTTCTGGCAGGCCAAGGCTGCTGTCCACCTGCTTACAGTCCACATAGAGCTCCAGAGTGACCGTGTCTCCGCGGAGGCCGCTAATCCGCAGGATCACCGTGTGCGTGTTCCCGTCGGACAGGTTGGCGTTCTGTAGGCTGACCGAGTGGACCTTGGAGTCTTCACGCATGTAGCGAACCAGAACTGAAAGATACATAACTGGTTACATCCCTCACTGTGGGAAATAGACTGCTAGCTCTTCAGACAAGCCATTCCTCTCCTTAAGAACTAGACTATCCTTTCCTCCATCCTTATGTTACTATGACCATTAGAGTGCAAGCTCCTCAGGACAGACCCTCCTTGTCTTGCTATGACCATAGATTGCTAGCTCCTGAGAACAGACCTCCCCTGTCTTGCTATGACCATAGATTGCTAGCTCCTGAGACCAGACCTCCCGTCTTGCTATGACCACAGATTGCTAGCTCCTGAGACCAGACCTCCCCTGTCTTGCTATGACCATAGATTGCTAGCTCCTGAGACCAGACCTCCCCTGTCTTGCTATGACCATAGATTGCTAGCTCCTGAGACCAGACCTCCCCTGTCTTGCTATGACCACAGATTGCTAGCTCCTGAGACCAGCCCTCCCCTGTCTTGCTATAGATTGCTAGCTCCTGAGACCAGACCTCCCCTGTCTTGCTATGACCATAGATTGCTAGCTCCTGAGACCAGACCTCCCCTGTCCTGCTATGACCATAGATTGCTAGCTCCTGACACCAGACCTCCCCTGTCCTGCTATGACCATAGATTGCTAGCTCCTGACACCAGACCTCCCCTGTCCTGCTATGACCATAGATTGCTAGCTCCTGAGACCAGACCTCCCCTGTCCTGCTATGACCATGGATTGCTAGCTTCTGACACCAGACCTCCCCTGTCCTGCTATGACCATAGATTGCTAGCTCCTGAGACCAGACCTCCACTGTCCTGCTATGACCACAGATTGCTAGCTCCTGAGACCAGACCTCCCCTGTCTTGCTATGACCACAGATTGCTAGCTCCTGAGACCAGACCTCCCCTGTCTTGCTATGACTACAGATTGCTAGCTCCTGAGACCAGACCTCCCCTGTCTTGCTATGACCATAGATTTCTAGCTCCTGAGACCAGACCTCCCCTGTCTTGCTATGACCATAGATTGCTAGCTCCTGAGACCAGACCTCCCCTGTCTTGCTATGACCAAAGATTTCTAGCTCCTGAGACCAGACCTCCCCTGTCCTGCTATGACCATAGATTGCTAGCTCCTGACACCAGACCTCCCCTGTCTTGCTATGACCATAGATTGCTAGCTCCTGACACCAGACCTCCCTTGTCTTGCTATGACCATAGATTGCTAGCTCCTGGGTACAGTGCCGGCTCACCTTTATTGACTTTGCCGACAATGGAAGCCTCCAGCCACTTTGTGTTGTCTTTCTTGGAATAAAAGCCGAATAAGACCCCCCCGGCCTTGGCAGGGAGCCGAAATGTGGACAGGAAATAAATATCATTCACCGTCAGCATCTCCGATCGGATCTTCTCCACCGCGCTGGCCATGTGACGCGACTCGCTGACCGTCAGCAGGTCAATCACTGCAGGGAGGGGAAGTCAAAAACTTCAAATGGTGTATCATAAAAATGTATCATAAATAAATGCAATGGAAAAAAATACCATGAAAAATAAAATACAATGTAAATAAAGGCAATGTAAATAATATACATTTATACAATGTACATAAATAGATATAAATAAATACAATGTAAATAATGAAATATAAATAAATACAATGTAAACAAATAGATTATAAACACAATGTAAACAATTAAATATATATATATAAATACAGTGTAAATAAATACAATGTAAATACATAAATATAATGTGAATAAATATAAATAAATACAATGTAAATAAATGAATAGGGTGTAAATAATAAAATGCAATACAAATAAACGCAATGTAAATAATTAGATATAAATAAATACAATGTAAATAATGAAATTCAATATAAATAAATACAATGTAAATAATGAAATATACATGAATACAATGAAAATAACTCAATACAATGTAAATAATGAAATATAAATGAATACAATGAAAATAATTAAATATAAATAAATACAATGTACATAATCAAATGCGACATAAATAAATACAATGCAAATAATTAAACTCAATATAAGTAAACACAATGTAAGAAATTAAATATAAATAAATACAATACAAATACAGGCATTAAAAAGACCATGTTGGGCCTCAAATCTGAGCGCCCCCCCTTCTTTCTTCCCCCCAATACTAGAGGACGCATGCTCACCTCTCTGGCTGCCCATGTCTTGTATTGTTCCTCATCCTACGTTAGACTCTTCCGGGAGTGTCGGATACCTGCACCCCCCTGCCACGCTGTTGGTTCATCCTCTGACCCCTATGTCAGTACAGGGCTCAGTAGTGACGTAGGGGGCGGGTTCGAGGAACCACAGAGCGCAGCGTTCTGACCTGTCCCTAATGTTATATGATTGTACTTTATTTGGACCTTATCACAGGATACCCCGCTCATCACAGCTGCACCAATAACAGGCCAGCCACCTCCTCCAGGAACACTCTCTTCCCTGTTATGGCTTTGCACGCTTTGCAGCATTTGGGCACCAGAAAGTGGCCCAGTTTGTGATATGGAAACGCTTGATTTTGGCAGATCAGTGTGTACAGCTGCATCAATAAATCAGTTGAGTTGTGCGAAATTGAGCGTGCATGCGTTTAGACCTGGGATAGGCAACTTCAGCACCCCAACACTGCAAATTCCATCATGCCTCTGCTTCTGGGATGCTAGAGCCTTGCAATGCTTCATGGGACTTGTAGTTCCACAACAGCTGGAGTGCCAAGGTTGCCTACCCCTGGTTTAGGCTTTGCAGGTGTGTGAATGGGGGGCCCAGTGGATGTCAGAGGCTGTCCATGTACAGTGCATGCTGTGCACAAAGTCTACCAGCAGAGGGAGCTCTGAGCCTCATAATCTAAAGCCAGTGTCTGTAGGGGGATCACTACAAGTCCCAGCAAGTCCTGTCACCTGCCCTGTATGAAAGAGCACGTGACAAGGGGGGTATCAGACATGATTATAAGAAGGAGGAGCAACAAATACATTGTGCAATGTGTAAATTGAGCCAATGACATACACTGATCATGTCTACCATCTATGCTTGCCTGGCTTTGTCATTGAACTTTTGGGTGTTCTTGCTCTTCGTTATAATTGTCTCATGTCTCGGGGTGATAGGATGCCCCCCCATCCTGAAAATAGCACCCCTTATCATTTGTATATGCCTTCTTTTAATGGGACAAACCAATGAACAATGGGGGATCAGGGTCTTTATTGGGGGACACTTTCCAGGGACATCCTGAGGGAATGAAGCCTGGGCTGATATCTTTTATACTGAATATCTTCCCATGGTAATGTATTATAATCTCCACTTGGTGGTCTGTTCATATACAGGAAGTGGACTGAAGATGACCGAGATACATTTGTGGTCCTGAGGGGAAGGTATTCTCCTGCACGCAGCTGACTTCCTGTCTGGGGTCACACTGCAATACACTGCAGCCATCGTCCTTCATCAGGAGAGGGGCAGTGAGTTGGTATTCCTGTAGGGAGGTGAGGGGGTGACAAGGAGATGGTGCAGGGTCCCCCATATACCTGTGTTAGTAGAAGTGTCCGCACTGGCTATGCTGTGTGTTGTTGCATGTCATTGTCTGCGTTGTTGCGTGTCGTGTGTGACAGTGTATGTTGCTGTGTGTGTTGCTGCATGTCGCTATGTGTGTCGTTGCATGTTCCTGTGTGTGCTTGCATGTTGCTGTGTGTGTCATTGAATGTCGCTGTGCATGTTGTTGCATGTCGCTGTGCATGTCGTTGCATGTTGCTGTGCGTGTCATTGAATGTAGCTGTGTGTGTCGTTGCATGTTCCTGTGTGTGTTCTTGCATGTTGCTGTGTGTGTCATTGAATGTCGCTGTGCGTGTTGTTGCATGTCGCTGTGCATGTCGTTGCATGTTGCTGTGTGTGTCATTGAATGTAGCTGTGTGTGTTGTTGCATGTCACTGTGTGTGTCGTTGCATGTCGCTGTGTGTGTCGTTGCATGTCGCTGTGTGTGTCGTTGCATGTCGCTGTGTGTGTTCTTGCATGTTGCTGTGTGTGTCATTGAATGTCGCTGTGCGTGTTGTTGCATGTCGCTGTGCATGTCGTTGCATGTTGCTGTGTGTGTCATTGAATGTAGCTGTGTGTGTTGTTGCATGTCACTGTGTGTGTCATTGAATGTCGCTGTGCGTGTTGTTGCATGTTGTTGCATGTTTCTGTGTGTCATTGAATGTAGCTGTGTGTGTCGTTGCATGTCGCTGTGTGTGTCGTTGCATGTCACTGTGTGTGTTGCGGCAGGTCTCTGGCAGTATGTATCCCCCTCCTCAGGATTGGGAGCGTGTCCCCGTCTGCCTGTCTCCGCTTCCAGGTAACAATGGATGTTATAAGATGGGACAGCTCCGAGCACCAATCCCCTTCCAGGTGCAGCGTTTCCCCCTCAGCACCCCGATGCCCCCCCTCCCCCACCCTCATTCATTGCTCCAGGACCTGGTCGCTGAGTTCACGGCGG
>NW_017307165.1:19630-22615 GCF_000935625.1 Nanorana parkeri | reverse complement strand
GCGCGAGGGGGGGCGTACGCCCCAATACAGCGCCGGGACAGCCGGCTGAAGGGGGGTTCACGCAGGGGTCAGGCTGTCTGGAGTCTGGCTGCCATCTTCCCGCCGGCCGGATCTCCCGTCCATTCACCAGATTCCTCAGCGGGTCGAGGGCGAGCTCGCCGGGCTGGTTTTGGTGACGGATCGCCTGTCATCTTGTGACGCACAACGGCGAATCTGAGGCCGGCCATACACCGAATGATTCCAAATTGGATGGGCGCTGCTCGAGATATTCACACCATTGCGTTCCGTGAATTCACAGAAAATGCGGAAAAAGATGTGCGCGTTCGCGGAAAGTGTCCAAAACTGGCAGCGCGCTTGCGGTACCATTACTTTTTAATGGCACTGCAGACACGTGGACGCGCGGGGGAAATGCGCACAAAGGTGCGGAAAAAGCCACGGAACGCATGTAGCAAATTTTGTTACATGAGCTACTTTTCCCACGTTTAGGGCATGTGCAGCACCCCAATGGGGACGTGAGCCAAACGCAGGACGCAAACACCTGCAAATGCGCGGGAATGGGCGCCACTGGAACGCGCATTCACCGCTACATGATGGTGTGACTGGGGACTTCGTACATGACCCGACAGACGAGCTGCGGAAATGTCCCGCACACTGGAAAGTGATTGCAGGTCCCATTCACATACATGTACACAGCACAGTAAGGCGAATCACGTGTACAGAGTACAGTAGGGGGAATCACGTGTGTACAGAGTACAGTAGGGTGAATCTGACATGTACAGAGAACAGTAGGGTGAATCACGTGTATACAGAGAACAGTAGGGTGAATCTGACATGTACAGAGAACAGTAGGGTGAATCACGTGTGTACAGAGAACAGCAGGGTGAATCTGACATGTACAGAGAACAGTAGGGTGAATCACGTGTGTACAGAGAACAGTAGGGTGAATCTGACATGCACAGAGAACAGTAGGGTGAATCACGTGTGTACAGAGAACAGTAGGGTGAATCTGACATGCACAGAGAACAGTAGGGTGAATCACGTGTGTACAGAGAACAGTAGGGTGAATCTGACATGCACAGAGAACAGTAGGGTGAATCACGTGTGTACAGAGAACAGTAGGGTGAATCTGACATGTTCAGAGTACCAAAAGGTGGATCTCACGTGTACAGAATCTTACATATACAGAGTACTCTAGAGTGAATCTCACATGTACAGAGTACAGTAAGGTGAATATCACTATGTGTAGAGTGCTGAAAGGTGAATCTCACCATGTAGAGAACAATAAAGTGAATCACATATAGAGTATCATAAAGTGAATCTCATCATGCCGTAAGAGTACCGCAAGGTGAATATTTCAATGTGCAGAATACAGTATGCTGAATCCTTCACATACAAGTGCCATAAGGTGAATCTCACATGTACAGAGTACTGTAACGTGAATCTCACATGTGCTGAGAACAGTATGGTAAATCTGACATGTTCAAAGCGTCATAAGGTGAATCTCACACGTACATAGTGCTGTAAGGTGAATCTCACAGATACAGAGTACCATAAAGTTAATCTCACGTGTACAGAGTACTGTAACATGAATCTCACACGTACTGAGAACAGTATGGTAAATCTCACATGTACAGAGCATCATAAGGTGAATCTCACACGTATAGAGTACTGTAAGGTAAATCTCACATATACAGAGAACTGTAAGGTGAAGATCACTGTGTATGGAGAACTGTATGGTCAAATACACCATGTACAGAGTATCGTAAGGTGAATCTCATGTGTACAGAGTACTGTATGGTGAATCTCACATGCACAGTATACAGTAAGGTGAATATTGCTGTGTACAGAGCACCATAGGGTCAATCTCACTGTGTATGGATTACTTTAAAGTGAATGTCACCGTGTACAAAGCCCATCCCATGGTGTACAGAGGACTGTAAGGTGAATCTCGCCACATACAGAGTACAACAGGGTGAATCCCACTGTGTATGGAGTATCAGAAGGTGAATCTCCACGTGTACAGAGTACCACAGGGTGAATCCCACTGTGTATGGAGTATCAGAAGGTGAATCTCCGTGTGTACAGAGCACCACAGGGTGAATCCCACTGTGTAAGGAGTATCAGAAGGTATATCTCCACGTGGCAGAGTACCAAAGGGTGAATCCCTCTGTGTATGGAGTATCAGAAGGTGAATCTCAGCGTGTACAGAGTACCACAGGGTGAATCCCACTGTGTATGGAGTATCAGAAGGTGAATCTCAGCGTGTACAGAGTACCACAGGTGAATCCAACTGTGTATGGAGTATCAGAAGGTGAATCTCAGTGTGCACAGAGTACCACAGGGTGAATCCCACTGTGTATGGAGTATCAGAATGTGAATCTCAGCGTGTACAGAGTACCACAGGGTGAATCCCACTGCGTATGGAGTATCAGAAGGTGAATCTCAGCGTGCACAGAGTACACAGATCAGATATCATTCCCAGGCTCCGTCCCTCCCTCAGTCCGGGGTCCCTGTGAGAACAGTGAAGACGGAGGACAGTGTTGGGCTCGCACCTGCATGCTGGAATTATCTCTCCTCCGCTCAGGCCGCACATACCTTCCTAGTGACATCATGACGAACCTGCAATCACGCCACGTTTACATTGCCCCGGCCCCTATAGACGGCTGTCAGATGGTGGATGATGATGATGATGATCAGCAGACAGTCTGGTCAGGTTCCACCTGGAGGGAGGATGAGACTGTCAGACATGGGGGATGAGTGGCCATGATGTGCCGTATCTCCTAGCAACGAGTCACACCTTGGCCATTCGGCAGCATAGAGCAGCCAGGATTGGTTGCTATGGGTTACCACACAGCGCATTTACCTGATATAACAGATATGATCCATGAGATAACCTCACAGTGATTGGTTAGAGACCGGCCTCTATGGCACAGCACCCTCTGCCCAACCAATGGCACATAAATGATATGCTGTATAATCATGGCA
>NW_017307165.1:16287-19237 GCF_000935625.1 Nanorana parkeri | reverse complement strand
ACATTAATATTTATTACAGGAGGAGGAGTTTCAGCCAATGAGGGGTGGTGGCAATGTAGGGGGCGTGACCAGTAGTCACTGGTGGGCGCAGGAGGGTGGGGTCTGCCTACCTGTAGCGAGGAGGTGCAGGGGGCGGAGTATGCCATCGAAAGCAGGAGGCGGGGTTCAGTTCCTGACCTGTACCAGGGTGCAGGGGCGGGGTCAGTAGTTAGCCATGGGAGGCCGCAAACGCAGGGGGCGGGATCGATATAGATAAGGTTGGCGGGTGCAGGGGGCGGGGCCGGGATAGAGCTTCCGGGTGGAGGGAGGAGAAACATGGCGGCGCCCATGGAGCTGTATTGCTGGAAGGGAGACTGGGGGCTTCCCAGTGTGGACCCCGACTGCCTGACTGTGCTGGTGAGAGGCCGGGAGAGGGGGAGGTGATGGTGGTGGAGGAGGTGTGTCAGCATTACCGCCATGTCTCTGCGAGGAGGACAGAGGGGAAAATCACCACACGCTGACCCCAACAACCACCTCTACCCTGTCCTACTCTATGCTCCTTCTTTAGATCTACCCCAACCGCCCTTCTCCATCCCCACCCCTGATCTACATCTGCCCCTCACCCTGGAGGGTTATTACTTTTATTTACCATTTTCCCTAATGGTGACAGCTGTCATTGAAAACAAAACCCTTCCTGTCTGTTCCTGGACGGGGGTAGGGGGTGAAAGTACAGCGGGCCCTCCCTGAATGTGGGTCTACGTGTATATATTATACACCCGATAAGGGGTAGGCAACCTCTGCACTCCAGCTATTGTGGAACTACAAGTCCCATGAGGCATTGCATAATTCTGACAACCACAGGCATGACTCCCAAAGCTAGAGGCATGTTAGGGGTTGTAGTTTCACCATAGCTGGAGTGCCGTGGTTGCTCACCTGTCATTTCATCTCCTGCATGTTGGCCCCCAGAACAATCATTGCATGGTGGAGTTCCAGACAAGAAGATGTTTAAATGGAGGGCTTGTACTGAAGAAGCAGAGGGCGAGGGACTAGTCACCAGTATTGCCTGCCGTCCCCCCGCAGCTGATCTTTCCCCCCATTTTTTACTTACCATGCCTTGCTCTGTGTGTCTTCTGCATGGAGAAGGCCATCTTAGTTGAGGAGCGGGGCTTTGCTGTCTTCCTGATGACTGGTGGAGTAATGATGGAGGAAGCACAGATCCACACGAGAAGCAGGGAGATTCTTGCACTGCAGGTCCTCGGGTACAGCTTACTCTCCAGCAAGGAGAACAGAGAGCAACACAGCAGCAAAACTCCCTCCAGAGCTGGAGAGAAGAGCAGCCAGAGGCAGCAGAGACTTGGATAATGTCATACAGCAGATATACAGCTATGAGTATATAGTACTGGAGATCAGAAGTGCCTAGGCACAGGAAGTGCCCTGAGATCAGGAGCGCCTAGGCGCAGGAAGTGCCCTGAGATCAGAAGCGCCTAGGCGCAGGAAGTGCCCTGAGATCAGAAGCGCCTAGGCGCAGGAAGTGCCTTGAGATCAGAAGCGCCTAGGCGCAGGAAGTGCCCTGAGATCAGGAGTGCCTAGGCGCGGGAAGTGCCCTGAGATCAGGAGTGCCTAGGTGCGGGAAGTGCCCTGAGATCAGGAGTGCCTAGGCGCGGGAAGTGCCCTGAGATCAGGAGTGCCTAGGTGCGGGAAGTGTCCTGAGATCAGGAGTGCCTAGGCGCCGGGAAGTGTCCTGAGATCAGGAGTGCCTAGGCGCCGGGAAGTGTCCTGAGATCAGGAGTGCCTAGGCGCCGGGAAGTGTCCTGAGATCAGGAGTGCCTAGGCGCCGGGAAGTGTCCTGAGATCAGGAGTGCCTAGGCGCCGGGAAGTGTCCTGAGATCAGGAGTGCCTAGGCGCCGGGAAGTGTCCTGAGATCAGGAGTGCCTAGGCGCCGGGAAGTGTCCTGAGATCAGGAGTGCCTAGGCGCCGGGAAGTGTCCTGAGATCAGGAGTGCCTAGGCGCCGGGAAGTGTCCTGAGATCAGGAGTGCCTAGGCGCCGGGAAGTGTCCTGAGATCAGGAGTGCCTAGGCGCGGGAAGTGTTTAAGGGGTTTCTCTCATGGTATGCATGTATATCAGTGTATAGGGGAGGCTGTCTCGGGGTGCCTATATATTGGGGTATGAGCGGCGCTGTCTATGGGTGTGTATAGTGGGGCTACGGGGGAGACTTTCTCCAGGTGGGTATAACGAGGAAGACTCTCTCAGGATGTATATATCGAAGAGTAGGGGGGTACACACTCTCCAGGTCTGTATATTTGGGAGGCCCTCACCATGTATATTTTGGGGGTGTGGGGGAGACTCTCAGGGTGTATATATTTTGGGTAAGGTGGTGGCTGACTCGGGGTGTTTATTTCAGGGGTACTTAAGGGGCTTTCTCAGGGTGTGTATTTTGGGGTACAGGGTAGGCTCTATCATAATTTTTATATGTCAGGGTGTGTATATCAGGGTGGGGGGAGGCTGTCTTTGGAAGTGTATATTCGGATATGATTAAGGCTGTCTCTGGGTCTGTAAATTGGGGCTCAGGTATGTATATTGGGGGTATCGTATATATTGCGTGTACGGGGCAGGCTGTCTTAGGGTGTATATACTGAAATACAGGGGAGGTTCACAGTGTGTGTATGTATATCAGGTTTATAGGGGAGGCTGTCTCAGGGTGTATATATTAGGATTCAAGGGAGGTTCTCAAGGTGTATATATTGGGAATACGGGGGAGGCTATTTTAGTGTGTATATATCGTGTACAGGGGAGGCTGTCTCTGTATATTGAGAAATGGGGCTCACTTACATTGAAAACATCGGAGGTACATGGGAGGCTATTTTAGGGTGTTTATAGTGGAGGGTACAGGGGAGGCTCTCTCAGGCTTTATATCAGGGGTACAGGGGAGGCTGTCTCGGTGTGTGTGCATATTAGGTGTCATGGGGAGGT
>NW_017307165.1:13690-16277 GCF_000935625.1 Nanorana parkeri | reverse complement strand
TGTGTGTATATCGGGGGTACGGGGGAGTCTGTCTCATGGTGTGTATATATCCGGGTATGGGGTAGCTTCTTTTCTGAGTGTATATACCAGGGTACAGGTGAGGCTCTTTCAGGTGTTGTATATCAGGGTTATGGGTGTGTGTGTGTGTACGTTGGGGGTACAGGGGAAGGCTCTCTCAGGTGCTGTATATCAGAGGTATGGTGAAGGCTCTGTGTGTGTATTGGGGGTACGGGGAGGCTCTCTCATGGTATATGTATCGGGGTACAGGGAAGGCTCTCTCAGGTGCTGTATATCAGAGGTATGGTGAAGGCTCTGTGTGTGTGTATTGGGGGTACAGGGGAGGCTCTCTCATGGTATATGTATCGGAGTACAAGGGAGGCTCTCTCAGGTGCTGTATATCAGAGGTATGGTGAAGGCTCTCGGTGTGTGTGTATTGGGGGTACGGGGGAGGCTCTCTCATGGTATATGTATCGGGGTACAGGGAAGGCTCTCTCAGGTGCTGTATATCAGAGGTATGGTGAAGGCTCTGTGTGTGTGTATTGGGGGTACAGGGGAGGCTCTCTCATGGTATATGTATCGGGGTACAGGGAAGGCTCTCTCAGGTGCTGTATATCAGAGGTATGGTGAAGGCTCTCGGTGTGTGTTTATTGGGGGTACAGGGGAGGCTCTCTCATGGTATATGTATCGGGGTACAGGGAAGGCTCTCTCAGGTGCTGTATATCAGGGGTATGGTGAAGGCTCTCGGTGTGTGTGTGTATTGGGGGTACAGGGGAGGCTCTCTCATGGTATATGTATCGGGGTACAGGGAAGGCTCTCTCAGGTGCTGTATATCAGGGGTATGGTGAAGGCTCTGTGTGTGTGTGTATTGGGGTACAGGGAAGGCTCCCTCAGGGTGATGGACAGGTGTGAGTTGACAGCTGCACTGTTCGTCTCCCTGCACTGTGACGGGATAGTCAGTGCAGCCTCGGGCCCTTCTGTATGAATGGCGTAGTTGTTATGTATTCGGAAGATGCTCACTCAGCGGAGTGGAATGGAAAGACTTTTAGCGTCAGCACAGAGTACGTCTGTTGTATGCGGCTCGCACACACAGACTGTAATTTCCACACACGGAAACTCGGCTGCTTCTGTTGGTTAAATCTATTAGAAAGTGGTCAGCTCAGGAATGCTGTGACTACCCCTCCATCTCTGGCTGTCACGCCATCCCACCGCTCTTCATTCCTGGCACTTTATGTACCACCCTGACACACACACAAGGGATAGCGGGCACCTCTCACTCAGTCTACCCATTTCTGGTAACCTCTGTACCACCCTGACACACACACCGGAGACAGCGGACACCTCTCATTCAGTCTACACATTCCTTGCCACCCTCTGTATCATCATTATACACATCAGGGACAGTGGGCACCTCTCACCCAGTCTACCCATTTCTGGTAACCTGTGTACCACCCTGACACACACACTGGAGACAGCGGGCACCTCTCATTCAGTCTTCTCATACCTTGGCACCCTCTGTATCATCATTATACACATCAGGGACAGTGGGCACCTCTCACCCAGACTCTACCCTTTCCTAGTACCCTCTGTACTACTGCCATACACATAAGGCAGTTGGCATTTCTCACCCAGACTCTACCCATTTATAGCACCCTCTGTACCTCCATCATACACATCAGAGACAGCGGGCACTTCTTATCCCGTCAACCCATTCCTGGCACCCTTAAACATTTGGTATCTCTCACTCAGACTGTATCTATTCCAGGCACCCTCTGCCTCTGTATCATCGTCATCAC
The DNA here is from genome assembly GCF_000935625.1 of Nanorana parkeri. Lineage (NCBI taxonomy): Eukaryota > Metazoa > Chordata > Amphibia > Anura > Dicroglossidae > Nanorana > Nanorana parkeri. The sequence goes on along the minus strand of NW_017307165.1, from coordinate 14,484 downwards.
ATATCAGAGACAACGGGCACTTTTTACCCATTCCAGGCACCCTCTGTATCATCATCACATATCAGAGACAACGGGCACTTTTTACCCATTCCAGGCACCCTCTGTATCATCGTCTTAACACATCAGAGACAGTGAGCACTTCTTACCCATTCGTGGCACCCTTAGACAGTTGGTGCCTCTCATCCATACTGTACTTATTCCTGGCACCATCTATACCACCATCATATACACCAGAAACAGCAGATTACTTTAACCCAGTCTACCCTTTCCTGGCACCATCTGGACTGCCATCACATACACCATAGACATCCAGTCTACCCATTTCTGGCACCCTCTGTATCATCCAGACACACGTAGGAGACAGCGGGCACCTCTCACCAAGGCTTTCCATTCCTGGCACCCTCTGTACCATCCAGACACACTTAGGAGACAGCGGGCACCTCTCACCAAGGCTATATATTGATGGCACCCTCTGTATCATCCAGACACACTTAGGAGACTGCGGGCACCTCTCACCAAGGCTATATATTGATGGCACCCTCTGTATCATCCAGACACACTTAGGAGACAGCGGGCACCTCTCGCCAAGGATATATATTGCTGCCACCCTCTGTACCACCATCACACACTGTGTGTTGTGTATGTTCCTTACCGCCGTCTCTGGTTCCTGCTGGCCTGGGTGCAAATGCTGGGCGCCAGATTTTTTTGTGAAATTGGAAATATATACAACCACACAGCTGATGATCTGGTGGGAGCAGCACTGAAGAGGGGGAGGCGTGCCCCCCCCCCCCCCC
>NW_017307165.1:10333-13567 GCF_000935625.1 Nanorana parkeri | reverse complement strand
GGAAAGGGGGGGGGGGGGCCCCCCCCCCCCCCCCAAGTTTGATGCTCACGGGGTACTTGGGGTGAATTCTGCACTTTTCCTTTTAATCCCAGAATGTCTTTGTAACCCGCAACCATTTGTGTTGGGTGAAGTCATACATTCCCTTTCCAGCTTCTCTGTTGAACACATTACGTCGGATTGTATAATTGGTGGCGGAGTCCCAGCACTTGGCGCGGGTGCCGAGCTCGCTGTAGGCCCGGTCCGGTGTCAGATGACAGAAATATTCATTAGATAAGGCGTTCCATAAACCGCAGGAGCTCCCTGGCCTCTGTGAGCAGGAAACCCCATCTAGAAATAAACACATTAATGGTTGTGGCTGCTGACTTGGCAGCAGAAGGGGATTCCGCTTTCTCCGCAATGGTGGAGTCCCGTTACACGTATGACCTCATTGGCCGCGCAGCCAGGCGACCCGGCGTGACTCTCCCAGGTCCTCTGAGCTGAGCATCGCACCCCGTCCGATGTCATCCACGACCTTCAAGAACCTTTTTCTTTTCTCTTCCCAGACTTACGCCAGGTTCTCCGGAGCACCTCTGAAGGTCCACAAGCTGTCCAACCCCTGGAGGAGCCCGTCAGGTAGGCCTGGCTCACCCCTACATTGAAATGTGACATCTGGTCCTCTCTACCGGTCCTGACCCAGCCTTGTCTCTTCCCCAGGTAAGCTGCCGGCCCTGAAAACACCAAACGACGGCGTTCTCTTCCAGCCCGCCAAAATTATTACCCATCTCAGGAAGCAGGTGAGTCAATAATCACACAGGAGCTTGTATATGAGGTCATAGGTTACTCTGCTGTATGTATGCCTGTCCGCAGGCGTCAACATTTTGTGGGTTCAAGATCTCCTCCCAGGTGGAGAGAATTGCTCAAGCCTGAGGATGAGTTTGAGAATGTCTGGTGTACAGAGGGCCTGTGTTGGTTCAAGTCGGGTGGCCCTGCCCTTGTTTCTGGGTTGAGTTTGATATTGGGAAGAACATACAAGGGCAACAAGGGCTTTTAATTGGTTCACTCTGAGAATGTCAGAGCTCTGGCACGCTCCCCACATCCCACAATGCAATGACCACAGTCCTCTATAGGTCAGCAAGTGGGTATCCCCCATGAGACTGTGGTTGCCATTTGCACCCAAGAAAAGATTTTGGGAATTGGTGGGGTTCCTTTAACTCCCCAAGTGGGGAGCCATAACTGATTGGCTATCCCATCATGCAGTTAAGACCTTATCCATGAGCTGTGCTGTAAGTCCTCATGTTGTAATGTTGGGGCAGGGACCCATGGTCTGTGAGGACTTCAGGCACATGCTTGAATATTGGCCAATTCCCCAACACATGAAGAGGAGATACAGATGCTGTTGAGTTCTTGTTTCGAGGCAGACCGTTGACGAGAGGTCACATGACAGGACAGGCTCTGGAAGTAGCTGTTCTGGATTTAACAAATGTCTGTCTCTCTTTCCATCTCCGGTCTAGAAGTACAACGCAGATTACGACCTGTCGGCTAGACAGGGAGCGGATACCCTGGCCTTCATCTCCCTTCTGGAGGAGAAACTTTTGCCAGCTCTGGTAAGTGTGATTAATGGTGGAGCGGGTGGATTTTTATTATACAAAGGACCCTTTCTGGGGCCATATACCCCTCAGTATGATTCCCATATTTCCAGCTATGGCCTGACATTGGCCACAAGTCAGGTATTGTTTTAAATCAATGACTGTATGTCATTCAAGCATGGACTACCCTCTGTTACCTAAGAGGCTGCAAGCCGGTTATTCAGGATGAGTGTGGCCAAGCTGATCACTTCAGCCATTTTGAAACCCTCTGCCTGTTTCGAGCTGATGGAGCTCTCTCTCTCTCTATCTCATCAGATCCACTCATTCTGGGTAGACGCCAAGAACTACGTGGATCATACGCGCAAGTGGTACGCCGAAGCCATTCCATTCCCGCTCAACTTCTACATCCCCAACCAGATGCACAAGAGACATCTGGAGCACCTCCAGCTCATCCGCGGCGAGAGCTGGAGGGAGGATGACGAGGTGCTGGAGAAACAGGTATGAGGGGAGGAGTCATTGATAGTGAGAGCGTATGATTGGTTAGTGAGAGCGTATGATTTGCTATAGAGGTGTGAGGTCCCACCTATGTCAGATCTCTCAGTTTATGGGGGGATATTGGTGCTTTTGCCATCTGATGGCTTCTTATCTATCTTGGGGACCTCATTGTCATCCTAGAGATTGCTGCTCTTCATCCCAATACAGCCATTATGAAACCAGAGAGTAGGTGTGTCGCTCCTCCTATGCAGAGAATGCAGCAGTTGGAATGAGAATGCAGCTCTTCTCCTCCTGATAATAGATTGTGTCCCCACAGCTGTACACAGACGCACAGGAATGTCTCAGCCTCCTATCGCAGCGGCTTGGGACACAGAGATTCTTCTTCGGAGAATGGTAAGTAGAGCGGTGTGGGTGTGTTAGGTAGCAGGAGAGGAAAACTGGAGATGGTTTGGTAGCAGGAGAGGAAGGTGGAGGCAGATTGATAATGGGATGAGGAAAATGGGGGTAGTTTGGTAGCAGAAGAGGAGAGTTGGGGGGTGGTTGGGTAGCAGAAGAGAGGAGCTGAGGGTGGTTTGGTAAATGGAGAGGGAGCTGGGGATGGTTTTGTAGCAGAAGAGTGGAGCTGGGGTGGTTTGGTAGCAGAAGAGGAGAGTTGGGGGATGGTTTTGTAGCAGAAGAGTGGAGCTGGGGTGGTTTGGTAGCAGAAGAGAGGAGCTGAGGGTGGTTTGGTAGCAGAAGAGTGGAGCTGAGGGTGGTTTGGTAGCAGAAGAGTGGAGCTGGTGTGGTTTGGTAGCAGAAGAGAGGAGCTGAGGGTGGTTTGGAAGCAGAGAGAGGAGCTGAGGGTGGTTTGGTAGCAGAAGAGTGGAGCTGAGGGTGGTTTGGTAGCAGAAGAGTGGAGCTGAGGGTGGTTTGGTAGCAGAAGAGTGGAGCTGAGGGTGGTTTGGTAGCAGAAGAGTGGAGCTGAGGGTGGTTTGGTAGCAGAAGAGAGGAGCTGAGGCTGGTTTGGTAAATGGAGAAGGAGCTGGGGATGGTTTGGTAGCAGGAAGGAGAAGATGGAGGTAATTTGGTAGCGGTAGGGAGAAGATGGAGGTAATTTGGTAGCGGTAGGGGAAAGCTGGGGATGGTTTGTTAGCGGGAAGGGGGTGGTTTGATAGAAGGAGGGGATGGCTGGGGG
>NW_017307165.1:6672-8749 GCF_000935625.1 Nanorana parkeri | reverse complement strand
CCGGCACTGATCCTCCTCTTGGTTTCTCGCAGCCCCGCCTCACTGGACGCCCACATCTTCAGCCACCTCGCTCCCATCCTGAACGCCAAACTCCCCAACAACCGGTTACAGCAGCACCTGAAATCCCTGAACAACCTGTCCCAGTACGTCAGCTCCATCCTCAGCATCTACTTCAACATGGACGGCGGTGAGTACCTGTCATGTCTCATCTCTACATAAAGGGAAACTGCTGACACCTCGATTTCCATTTGGGTGGGTCAGACTTTGGCTGGGGTCTCTCAGGCTGGTGTTGGATTCTAGAGCCAGAGCAGACCTAAACCTAAAATAACCATAGTATACAGTGATGGGAGTGAGACCCCTCCACTAATGGGCGGACTTGGGAACTCATGTGGTGGAAAAGTAAGCCTGGTAGTGATTCCACCTGTCTGTTCATTACTCACACCATTCTTTCTGCGTCCTCAGAGGCCCTCCCTCACCTTTCACCAAAGTCCCCAAAGGCTGAGTCTCCAGACATCGATGACGAGCCCAATAAGAGGCGGAACCAGATCCTGTCGGTGGCGTTTGGGCTGTTGACGATGGTCAGTTATGCTCTGCTGAGCGGAATAATCTCCATACAGCACGCATCGAGAGGGGTTGGGGCCCTGGAGCCGCCCATTGCTATGGAAGACAACGATGAAGACGAAGAATGATTGGAATCTTATTGGCTGCCTGCATTCCGTACCGGATCCTCCAAGGCCCCCCCAATCCAGGATAGATCCCCAAACCGCACCAGATCTCCCCTGCAGAGCCAGGGTATTAGCAACCCCCTTTACTATGGGGCACTACTATAGCAAGTCTCCCCACTAGGGGGCGCCACTATAGCAACTCTCTCCACTAAAGGCGCCACTATAGCAGCTCTCTCCACTAGGGGGCGCCACTATAGCAGCTCTCTCCACAAAAGGCGCCACTACAGCAGCTCTCTCCACTAGGGTGCGCCACTATAGCAACTTCCTCCACTAGGGGGCACCACCATAACTGCTGCCACGTAAGTGCCTTTATCCCATCTGCACCACCAATAACTCCTCGAACTGCCTGCGCGGCGTTTTATTCCCCAACACTGACTGGTAAATTTTCCCATCATTCCCTGCGTCTGAGTGACTCCCTTCCTACCACAGACTGACCTGGTGTTCAGGTCCATCCTCAATGCACTTACATTGGTTTTGTATTAATAAAGCAGGGCACTTCTTCTCCGAAGCAGGGTGTGCACCTCCTCCAAGGTGATATTGAGTATTGCTGTATAGTAATCAGAATCAGGGGGCGCCGGAAACAAACAGGCAGATTCCTGTCACAATATCTGCCCTCGGGGGGCGCTGAGGTTCCCCTCCACCTATTCTGTATCTAGATTTGCATTGTGGCCCCTGATGAATCTGCTGTGTTGTTTATCATCCGTAATGTGGCATGTCCCTTCCTCCCATTAAAGCTGCAGCATGTCACCATTTTAATTCACCCTGTGGAAAACCAATTTTTGAACTCATTTGATTCTAAAGGGTTTGGCAATGACGATGGAAAACATCGGGGAGGGGGATGGGAAAACATGGACATTGTTTATACAAAAGTGGTTAAAGCGTCCAAATTAAAATACACGAATGTAACCTGAATCATCTTCCTGTGATGGGAAGAGACTCTGTTCACCGCTTTCCTGGACCTCTGTCTGAGAGACATAAATCTGCCTGGTTGTGTTCCCGGGAAGCTAGATCAGAGTAAGAGGTCATTTACGGCTATTCCGCCTGTTTATTGGCCGCACGCCACAATCTGCTCAGTGCTGCACCTGACGATTAGTTTCATCATCGAATAGTCGCCGGATTATTTTATCGATTTTAGTTGCATTTTAAAAAAATCTCTCTCCTTCCTTCCCTCTCTTCCGCACGCCACAATCTGCTCAGTGCTGCACCTGACGATTAGTTTCATCATCGAATAGTCGCCGGATTATTTTATCGATTTTAGTTGCATTTTAAAAAAATCTCTCTCCTTCCTTCCCTCTCTCTCTTCCCCTCTCTCTCTCCCTCTCTTTCTGCCCCCGTTTCTCTCTTGCCCCCGT
>NW_017307165.1:0-3547 GCF_000935625.1 Nanorana parkeri | reverse complement strand
TCTCTCTCCCCTTTCACCCTCTCTCTCTCCCCTTTCACCCTCTCTCTGTCTCTCTCTCCTCTTTCATCCCTCTCTCTCACCCTCTCTCTCTCTCTCTCCTTTCACCCTCTCTCTCCTTTCACTCTCTCTCTCTCTCCCCTTTCACCCTCTCTCTCTCTCCCCTTTCACCCTCTCTCTCCCCTTTCACCCTCTCTCTCCCCTTTCACCCTCTCTCTCCCCTTTCACCCTCTCTCTCCCCTTTCACCCTCTCTCTCCCCTTTCACCCTCTCTCTCCCCTTTCACCCTCTCTCTCCCCTTTCACCCTCTCTCTCCCCTTTCACCCTCTCTCTCCCCTTTCACCCTCTCTCTCCCCTTTCACCCTCTCTCTCCCCTTTCACCCTCTCTCTCCCCTTTCACCCTCTCTCTCCCCTTTCACCCTCTCTCTCCCCTTTCACCCTCTCTCTCCCCTTTCACCCTCTCTCTCCCCTTTCACCCTCTCTCTCCCCTTTCACCCTCTCTCTCCCCTTTCACCCTCTCTCTCCCCTTTCACCCTCTCTCTCCCCTTTCACCCTCTCTCTCCCCTTTCACCCTCTCTCTCCCCTTTCACCCTCTCTCTCCCCTTTCACCCTCTCTCTCCCCTTTCACCCTCTCTCTCCCCTTTCACCCTCTCTCTCCCCTTTCACCCTCTCTCTCCCCTTTCACCCTCTCTCTCCCCTTTCACCCTCTCTCTCCCCTTTCACCCTCTCTCTCCCCTTTCACCCTCTCTCTCCCCTTTCACCCTCTCTCTCCCCTTTCACCCTCTCTCTCCCCTTTCACCCTCTCTCTCCCCTTTCACCCTCTCTCTCCCCTTTCACCCTCTCTCTCCCCTTTCACCCTCTCTCTCCCCTTTCACCCTCTCTCTCCCCTTTCACCCTCTCTCTCCCCTTTCACCCTCTCTCTCCCCTTTCACCCTCTCTCTCCCCTTTCACCCTCTCTCTCCCCTTTCACCCTCTCTCTCCCCTTTCACCCTCTCTCTCCCCTTTCACCCTCTCTCTCCCCTTTCACCCTCTCTCTCCCCTTTCACCCTCTCTCTCCCCTTTCACCCTCTCTCTCCCCTTTCACCCTCTCTCTCCCCTTTCACCCTCTCTCTCCCCTTTCACCCTCTCTCTCCCCTTTCACCCTCTCTCTCCCCTTTCACCCTCTCTCTCCCCTTTCACCCTCTCTCTCCCCTTTCACCCTCTCTCTCCCCTTTCACCCTCTCTCTCCCCTTTCACCCTCTCTCTCCCCTTTCACCCTCTCTCTCCCCTTTCACCCTCTCTCTCCCCTTTCACCCTCTCTCTCCCCTTTCACCCTCTCTCTCCCCTTTCACCCTCTCTCTCCCCTTTCACCCTCTCTCTCCCCTTTCACCCTCTCTCTCCCCTTTCACCCTCTCTCTCCCCTTTCACCCTCTCTCTCCCCTTTCACCCTCTCTCTCCCCTTTCACCCTCTCTCTCCCCTTTCACCCTCTCTCTCCCCTTTCACCCTCTCTCTCCCCTTTCACCCTCTCTCTCCCCTTTCACCCTCTCTCTCCCCTTTCACCCTCTCTCTCCCCTTTCACCCTCTCTCTCCCCTTTCACCCTCTCTCTCCCCTTTCACCCTCTCTCTCCCCTTTCACCCTCTCTCTCCCCTTTCACCCTCTCTCTCCCCTTTCACCCTCTCTCTCCCCTTTCACCCTCTCTCTCCCCTTTCACCCTCTCTCTCCCCTTTCACCCTCTCTCTCCCCTTTCACCCTCTCTCTCCCCTTTCACCCTCTCTCTCCCCTTTCACCCTCTCTCTCCCCTTTCACCCTCTCTCTCCCCTTTCACCCTCTCTCTCCCCTTTCACCCTCTCTCTCCCCTTTCACCCTCTCTCTCCCCTTTCACCCTCTCTCTCCCCTTTCACCCTCTCTCTCCCCTTTCACCCTCTCTCTCCCCTTTCACCCTCTCTCTCCCCTTTCACCCTCTCTCTCCCCTTTCACCCTCTCTCTCCCCTTTCACCCTCTCTCTCCCCTTTCACCCTCTCTCTCCCCTTTCACCCTCTCTCTCCCCTTTCACCCTCTCTCTCCCCTTTCACCCTCTCTCTCCCCTTTCACCCTCTCTCTCCCCTTTCACCCTCTCTCTCCCCTTTCACCCTCTCTCTCCCCTTTCACCCTCTCTCTCCCCTTTCACCCTCTCTCTCCCCTTTCACCCTCTCTCTCCCCTTTCACCCTCTCTCTCCCCTTTCACCCTCTCTCTCCCCTTTCACCCTCTCTCTCCCCTTTCACCCTCTCTCTCCCCTTTCACCCTCTCTCTCCCCTTTCACCCTCTCTCTCCCCTTTCACCCTCTCTCTCCCCTTTCACCCTCTCTCTCCCCTTTCACCCTCTCTCTCCCCTTTCACCCTCTCTCTCCCCTTTCACCCTCTCTCTCCCCTTTCACCCTCTCTCTCCCCTTTCACCCTCTCTCTCCCCTTTCACCCTCTCTCTCCCCTTTCACCCTCTCTCTCCCCTTTCACCCTCTCTCTCCCCTTTCACCCTCTCTCTCCCCTTTCACCCTCTCTCTCCCCTTTCACCCTCTCTCTCCCCTTTCACCCTCTCTCTCCCCTTTCACCCTCTCTCTCCCCTTTCACCCTCTCTCTCCCCTTTCACCCTCTCTCTCCCCTTTCACCCTCTCTCTCCCCTTTCACCCTCTCTCTCCCCTTTCACCCTCTCTCTCCCCTTTCACCCTCTCTCTCCCCTTTCACCCTCTCTCTCCCCTTTCACCCTCTCTCTCCCCTTTCACCCTCTCTCTCCCCTTTCACCCTCTCTCTCCCCTTTCACCCTCTCTCTCCCCTTTCACCCTCTCTCTCCCCTTTCACCCTCTCTCTCCCCTTTCACCCTCTCTCTCCCCTTTCACCCTCTCTCTCCCCTTTCACCCTCTCTCTCCCCTTTCACCCTCTCTCTCCCCTTTCACCCTCTCTCTCCCCTTTCACCCTCTCTCTCCCCTTTCACCCTCTCTCTCCCCTTTCACCCTCTCTCTCCCCTTTCACCCTCTCTCTCCCCTTTCACCCTCTCTCTCCCCTTTCACCCTCTCTCTCCCCTTTCACCCTCTCTCTCCCCTTTCACCCTCTCTCTCCCCTTTCACCCTCTCTCTCCCCTTTCACCCTCTCTCTCCCCTTTCACCCTCTCTCTCCCCTTTCACCCTCTCTCTCCCCTTTCACCCTCTCTCTCCCCTTTCACCCTCTCTCTCCCCTTTCACCCTCTCTCTCCCCTTTCACCCTCTCTCTCCCCTTTCACCCTCTCTCTCCCCTTTCACCCTCTCTCTCCCCTTTCACCCTCTCTCTCCCCTTTCACCCTCTCTCTCCCCTTTCACCCTCTCTCTCCCCTTTCACCCTCTCTCTCCCCTTTCACCCTCTCTCTCCCCTTTCACCCTCTCTCTCCCCTTTCACCCTCTCTCTCCCCTTTCACCCTCTCTCTCCCCTTTCACCCTCTCTCTCCCCTTTCACCCTCTCTCTCCCCTTTCACCCTCTCTCTCTCACCCTCTCTCTCTCTCCTTTCACTCTCTCTCCCTCTCCTTTCACCCTCTCTCTCTCCCCTTTCACCCTCTCTCTCTCCCC
>NW_017307164.1:720932-721519 GCF_000935625.1 Nanorana parkeri | reverse complement strand
GAGAGACAGGAGAGAGAAAGCGAGGAGAGACACAAGAGAGACAGGAGAGAGAAAGCAAGGAGAGACAGCAAGGAGAGTGTCACGTCCTGCAATGAACGAGTATGAACCACAACTGCGGAGGAAGGGGTGGCAGTAGTTAAGGGGTGTATTCCTCAAAGTATGGCACTCAGTACTGAACTCTGGGCATCACTCTTAATTTTAAGCGAAGAGTTTGGAGTTCATTACATCATCTGCCCGAATAATTGGGGATCTTTTTATAATGTAGGCAGGGAAGGTATTACCTCATACCCCCTATCTGTAGATAACTTAAAGACACCTCCTAGTATTGCAGGTGTAATCAATGTGTAACAAAGCCGTATGTTAGATTCACATCCAATTATCTTAAAGAGTCCATAGAGAACTTTCCAGTACGGGGTTAACTTAAAAACATATGCAAGTAATAAATGCTTCCTTGGTATTATCTCAAGTATGAAGGTAAATTAAAGTCACATGCAATTAATAAATGCATCCCTGGTAAGATCTCCAATATGAATGTAAAATAAAGTCAAAATCAAGTAATAAATGCATCCATGGTAATATATCCAATA
>NW_017307164.1:687976-719845 GCF_000935625.1 Nanorana parkeri | reverse complement strand
CAGGAGAGAAAGGGGAGAAAAAGCGAGGAGAGAGAAAGCGAGGAGAGACAGCTGGGAGAGAGAAAGCGAGGAGAGACAGCCGGGAGAGACAGCCGGGAGAGAGAAAGCGAGAAGAGAGAGAAAGCGAGGAGAGAGAGAAAGCGAGGAGAGACAGGAGAGAGAAAGCGAGGAGAGACAGGAGAGAGAAAGGAGAGAGAAAGTGAGGAGAGACAGCAAGGAGAGTGTCACGTCCTGCAATGAACGAGTATGAACCACAACTGCGGAGGAAGGGGTGGCAGTAGTTAAGGGGTGTATTCCTCAAAGTATGGCACTCAGTACTGAACTCTGGGCATCACTCTTAATTTTAAGCGAAGAGTTTGGAGTTCATTACATCATCTGCCCGAATAATTGGGGATCTTTTTATAATGTAGGCAGGGAAGGTATTACCTCATACCCCCTATCTGTAGATAACTTAAAGACACCTCCTAGTATTGCAGGTGTAATCAATGTGTAACAAAGCCGTATGTTAGATTCACATCCAATTATCTTAAAGAGTCCATAGAGAACTTTCCAGTACGGGGTTAACTTAAAAACATATGCAAGTAATAAATGCTTCCTTGGTATTATCTCAAGTATGAAGGTAAATTAAAGTCACATGCAATTAATAAATGCATCCCTGGTAAGATCTCCAATATGAATGTAAAATAAAGTCAAAATCAAGTAATAAATGCATCCATGGTAATATATCCAATATGGAGGTAAATTAAAGTCAAAAGCAGATAGTATAAGGCTGCAAGGTACTTATCCGGATCCTGGGGGTTGCTTCCTGGCACAGCTCCAATGGTTTTGGGGTCCGGATCAGGGGGTCTCCCAGGGGCTGCAGGCAGGCAGTGTCACTTCATCCAGATTGGGATAGTGGTTAGCGTTAGCTGGGGGTTTTGCAGGCGTTCAGACTGCAATAAGGGAACGCCGTGCATTTCCCCCAAGCCGGTTTTAAATGTTTGAGGAAGTGCGGGTGGGAGGAGCCGCACGCTCCACTCGGCACTTCCGTGTTCCAGCGTGGAACGCAGCGGCGCCGCACACCCGCGTCATCACGCCGACGGCTCTTACAGAGAGAGAAAGCGAGGAGAGACAGCCGGGAGAGAGAAAGCGAGGAGAGACAGCAAGGAGAAAGAAAGCAAGGAGAGAGAAAGCGAAGATGGACAGCAATGAGAGAGACAGCAATGAGAGAGACAGCAATGAGAGAGACAGCGAGGAGAGACAGCCAGGAGAGAGAAAGCGAGGAGAGACAGACAGAAGAGAAAGAACACGGAGAGAGACAGCCAGGAGAGAGAAAGCGAGGAGAGACAGCCAGGAGAGAGAAAACGAGGAGAGACAGCCAGGAGAGAGAAAGCGAGGAGAGACAGCCAGGAGAGAGAGCGAGGGGAGACAGCCGGGAGAGGTAGAGAGCGAGGAGAGATCGTGAGCAACACATCTGCCTGAAGAACCCCTGTGCCCTTCAATATTTATTTACACCCTGTGTTTTAGACACCTCCTTGCTCCCTAAGTTTCAGCATCCCTCTATGTCCCGCACCTCCTGCATGCACTCATGTTGGAACACCAGGACCCCGTGGTTGCCCCTGTCCACCTGACATCTTGTGTCCGGGCTTTTGCTGGCCTGAAACCCAGACACAGCACATACAAGACTCAAAACCTGGAGTGTCTAGGTGAATCCTGGGCAGGTGGCAACCCTACACCGGAGAACAATTGGGAGACAGGGAAGGGACAGAGCATTGTCACCCTATAACGGGAAGTAACTGCACAAAGACTTCATGGTAGAATTAACAGGTATTATTTTCATAAACACAGCAGATTTACTGACTGCAAAGTTTTGATGATAAAACTTTATAAAACTATAGTAATGTGCAGATCTGATTAGCTCAAGTAAATGAGGAAATGCTGCAAGTATGGGAAGGGAAGATGAGGAGAAAATCAATGGAGTTTTTGGAATGAACGATGGAGGGTACAAACAAATTAAGGTGCAGAAAACATATCTGCTGAGCCAGACATTGCATTATACATAGTAGATTGAGATGATAGGGAATGTAGAGATAATGGAAGAGGGTTGATAATAGAAAAGCAGAGAGTGGGGAGGTATCAGCAGGTCAAGGAAAATATATATAGATGATATCAAACACCATCATGTTTGAGAACCTGAAGCTGGGAGGAGGGACAAGAGGCAAACGATAGAATTATGGCCACACGTAGGCCACTCTTGGACTATAGTAGTGTGGAGTAAGGAGGCATAGAGGAATGGTCTATGGGCACCAAAAAAAACAAACTGTTTTTATATACATTTGCTAAACAAGGCTCATGGCTGGCAAGTTCTTACCTGTAGAATCTACGTCCAGGCAGCCCCAAAGGATCAATAAAGGCCCGCTCCAAGAACATAAGCTGATCATTCACTGATCTTATTGCAATTGGGCTATCATGACAAAAACACATTCATTAGATGTATTTTCTCTCATTTTAAAGAAGCACTCTAGGCAATCCAAAAATAAACCCTTGCAGTGGGGCTACTCCTGCACTACAAAGGTTAACCGCTCATTTTGGTCTAGGGGCTTAAGAAGATATGCTCACCTGATCCTCGGTCCTGCGACGCTGACCAATCTCCTCTCTCTCTCTCTGTCCTGACGGTGAAATGTTCCTCAGCGTCCTCACGTTTAATGCAGTTGCAAGACGACATCCTGGATCCTTAGATGGCTGGAGCCCGGGGGAGAAGAGGCTGTGGAGGCCAGAATATAAGCAGCCAAGCGGGACTGAAGACCAGGTGTGTGTATTTTATTTATTTTTGCCCCTAGACCAAAATGAAGAGTTAACCCTTGCAATGCAGGGGTAGCCCCCTACTGCAAGGGTCAATTTTTCGATTGCCTACAATTCTTCTTTAAATCATAATGTTGTTATAGTCTGTTGTGTTTTACTATATATGCATACACAAACACATATACAGTATATATGTCACATCAGTCCCCGCCTCTGAGGAGCTTATAATTCTAATATTTTGCACATACCCTCCCCAGTCATGCATGCGCACAACAACAAATGGCAACATACACTTTTATTTCCTAGATCTTACTCACTTGTACACATCAAGGTTTCTCATTCTTTCGTTGAACTGTGTTGCTGTTCTTGTGAAGTTTACAACAGCAGAAAATAGTGGATCTGAGGAACAGGAAAGGCAAAAAAAAGAGATCAATTACCCTGATTAAAATTAATGTAGTGTGGTAAAAGACTCAAGTCTAATGAGAAACCAGGATATAAATTTCAAAATAAATAAGCAACTGGTGAAATCACTAAATATAAACCAATGAGATAGTTTCTCTGCAATAGTATAGCAGCTAATACATAGCACAGGGTCTCACACCATGAAAATGTTGGTATCCGCATCCCCCCCCATGAAAATGTTGGTATCTGCGTCCCAAATGAACCCCCTCCCCCATGAAAATGTTGGTATCTGCATCCCACACCTTTATCTGTATCATGCATAGCCTTGCTGGTTTCCCTTCCTCACCTCTGGAAGGATTTCACTCTGTGTTGTGGCCTCTGGACAGGAAGTCTCCCTAATGGGACACGGATGGCAAAAAAAAGCTGACAGAGGTTATAACCGCCCTTACAAAAAAAAATCTGGATACAGTTCTACTTTAAGTGTTCACTGAACTTGAAATTAGGACACATGGGACGGCATCTAGATATAGGGAGGCTCTAAATGTATCCTTGTGCACACATCTCTCCAAAGTTAAGAGTCCCTTTGTTCCCATTCCCAATTGTATCACCATCTTATCGTGGTGAGATGGCTTGTGTGGCCAAATGAACCTTGGAGCTGTGCCAGAAAGAGACCTTGTTTTTGGTAGGGACACCCAATCCAGACAGATCTTAAGATGATGGGCCATACTAACGGCAATATGCAGGTCTTTTACATTGGGCATGTGAATGGATCTACAGAGCAGTTACTCCACCGGCTGAGCCTTCATGCATATTTCCCAGCTATATATATATCCAGGGACATTAGGGTGCCAGGGAGGGCTTCTGGTTATAGTGTAGGTAGGGGAAGAAAGCAAAGCCCAATCTCTGCAGACCATGTCACTGCCCAGCAGATGAAAAAGACATATCAGCTTAGACAATTATCAGAACTTACCAAATGAAACATTATAAGTTTTCATTTGTGATGAGTTATTGGCCATGTTGAATATGATGTCAGCATAGTTCTTGATAGCATCGGCATAGTCTCGAACATCAAAAGGCAGAATGACAGAGTCGGCCAACTCAAACACAAGTCCTCCCCGTACTTTAGCCACTGACAAGTGGTTCTTATAGAGTGGGTCATAAAATCTGTCAACGATCTCAAATGTCTCATACACACTGTGATACACTGGATAACCGCTGTATCTTCCCTCTTTCTGGAAATTAAATGAGAAATGAATGTCATTTTTACAGGTATATTTAATTTTTGCCCCTTTACTCGCTTTGCTGTGTATTTTTTGGCCCAATCGCTTTTGCTATTGATGATCACAAACTGTTCTCCTATGGTTGAGAACTCAGCTCTCCATTCCCATAGTTACTTATTGGTCATAAGGATCACTTATTATAGACCTTGGCCAACAGTAAGCAGCAGGGGCAGACCGGGCCAAGCTCATAGAATTATATTAAAGTCAAAGGGTTTTTTAAATCTTTTTTTAAATGCTGATTAAAACACTTACAATGGACGCTGCTCCTAGATGTTTAAAAGCTTAGCTTCCTGCAGAATCAGATGGTCCCCTGAGCACTGGCCCTGATATTCTGTCTTAGGGTGACCTCTTTCCCTTGCAGGGGCCTATAGAGCCCCCTTTGTGTGCTAGTAAGCTGTGTGTGTCTCCACAAACACACTAGCACTAGGGTTGTCACCTGATTGCCAAGCAAAACCCGAAGACTCTAGCACCGCATGGCAATTTTTATGCCAGGATATACAGGAGAGAGACGAGAGAGAGAGAGAGAGACACAGACAGAGAGAGAGCGCGAGAGGAGAGACAACCAGGACAGAGAGGGAGGAGAGAAAGCCAGGAGAGAGAAAGGGAGGAGAGAAAACCAGGAAAGAGAGGGAGGAGAGACACAGCCAGGAGAGAAAGGGAGGAGAAATGAATGCAGCTCTGTAATCAATAATGCATCATTAGATGTATTTTTTTTAATTGCAAGCAGTGTAAATACCTGAATTTGAGAGTTTTATTACTTTCAGACAAAATATAGCAACATATTAGCAACATATATCACATCAGTTGAAGTTCTCCAATTAGTTAGACTTGTATGAAGAAGGAAAGCAATTCTGAAACCGTGATATGCTGTGTACACCTTTCCTAACTGACCCTAAAGTTAATCTGTGGTATTCAAAGATTTACATTTTCTTAACAAGGACATTAGCCTAAAAGCAAGCCATGCCTGACCTCTGCAACTGTAAGCACTGTGGAGCAATTAATACTAAAATCCATGACATTGAATTACAAAGAAAAAGAAAAGAATAAAAACTGACCCTGCCTTCTGGTTGCCAGTTATAAACGGACACCCGGTCATTTACATAAGATTGCCCATAGACTAGCATTGGGCACAGGGCTGGAGAGTAAATTCGTTTATAACTGGTTATCCCCGATTCAGGTCTGGAAAAACAAAATGGATCAGAGGTTCGTTTCGTTGGACCTGATCATGGACCTAATCATGCTGGATTGGGGTAATCTGAAGTAATAGGACACATGTCCGTTTACATCCAGTCCCCTATAGAGCCTAGGTTCTCAACTGGTGGGCCGTGACCCAAAAGTGGGTCATGACCCGTGTCTTGTGTGTCGCCACATGCCTTCCACTTTTCTAGGTGAGAGGATCCGCAGTCTCCCCCTAGCACAGTACTGTCCGTTCTCGCATCGAGCAGCCATTCAAAATGTGCTGCCCGGAGTATCGACTTGAGGTGGGATGGGGCTATGGCCGCGAGGGAGCTCCATCCATCCATACGTGCATTGCTTACAGCTCCCTTGCATGCCTCATAGAGGTGCCTGGACCAGAGTGACATCACATTCTGGCTCACCTCTACGGGCACGCATGGGAGCTGTACAAGCAATGCACATATGAATGCAATCGCATCTACTGTGCGTTCTGGTGTGAGAGCTGCGTTGCACTGCCATTCATTTGAGTGGCACCCCAAACGCACCTCCCACCCACAGTTTAATCCCCTGCACCAGAAAACACGGTAGCGCAATGCTGTGCGTTCCATTGCAGAGCGACTTGGGTGGCGACTTAATGACCAAGGACAAATGTGGGTCCTGAGGTTACACAGGTTGAGAACCACTGTTATAGATGGACATGGGGTCCGGTTATTTCATTTTCTTCCACCATTACAAGGAAAAAACTGGACAGACATGGATGTCACAGCGTTGACATCCTATGTGTAGTGCTCCGATCAGGAGGGCATTCGTGCATAGATCCTCCTCTGGTCAACCTGTGTGAGATGGTCCTTAATGGTCTTCAGTGCTTTTGCTATGAATTTTGAGGATGGATTGCCCCAAAGTACCTGCAGAAGTGATGCAGATCCTCTTAATGTTCATTTACTGCTGGTCAAGAATATGTAAATGCATGAAGCCTGGCCACAGAGCTACTATAAAGAGGAGATCAGCAATAAAGATCAACTTAGTCACAACGTGGTGTCTACCCGTCATCACTTCTCCCGGTTTGAGCTGTCCATCGACAACGCATGCATACATTAAGAGAAAACTCACTGGCTTGTATATACGTCCTGCCAGAAGCAAGAGCATGTTCTCATGACGTTCATCTACATTGTACAGTCATGAAGTAGTTAAGCAAAAATCCTGAAAATAATTAGAATGCTAACAACATAAATCTGAGAAGAAAAAGATACAACTATTTTGACACAGGTTCAAGCGGATGACCAGCCATATAGTTTTTATTTACTTGTTCTTGGAATTTATACTATTTTATTTTTTTTGGCTGTCACTGGTGCCAGCATCGAGCTGCAGACAATTACAGCATTTAAGTCTTCAGCGTGCTGTTGGAATTCGATAACAGCTATTTAGCCTGTCACTCGGTGGAAGAGCAGGATGAGTCAGTGCCGTTGATACATATGAACCGTCCTGCCTACTTACCAGGTGCTCGGGTACAAAATACTAACCCTATTTTTAGTATACCGAGCTCTTCCTGAAGCAATGCCAAGCCGCTGGAAAAATACTTCGAAATCGTTTCCCGAACCCAGCTTATTTATCCTTATAGAAAGCAAAAGGGAAAAAAAGAAGATATGTAAAGAATGAATATATGGAACACATTAGACATGATATACAATATAAATGGTCACCAAGCCTAAACCAAAAAGATTATTTATATGGAGTGAAAGTTGTTATCTGTGTTTTACCCAAAATGTCCCTTATTTTCACTGATCCCATCTTTCCCAGTTTAACGTGACACTGAACTCAGGAGTTAAATCTTAAAAATGCATTCAAGTGTTGTAAATGATGATTGAAGTAGATATATTAGGGGTATTTTTAGGGTGTGTGCTTTATGTATTGCAGGAAATTATGTTATTTACCATACCTATGCTAACTAGGTTTTTATTGCGTAAGTTTATTGACCAGCTGACCATCCTGTTTTTAGGGTGTTGATTGTACACAAGGGAACAGCTGTAGGGAATTTTGTCAAAACCTGTTTAGTTAACTAACATCAAAGGGGTAATTAAACCAGCCAATCAGAAATCCTTTCAGTGTGAAGGTGGCCATACACTTTACAACCATCGCAAGACCTTAGTCTTGCGATGGTTGTAAAGTACTTTAAAAAAACGTACGTTCTGCCCATGTTGGACAGGCAGATCGTACTCTCGATCATCGCAAGCCCGCCCCCCTGTGGGGCGGGCTTACGATGACTGTAATGAGGGGCGGGCTTACGATGACTGTAATGAGGGGTGGGCTTACGATGACTGCAAACAGGCAGTGTGCGAGCCAGCAGGCCACTAACTCGCCGAGAATCGTACGATTCCCGGCGGGTTTTGTAGCATGCTGGTTCGACGGAAGACGTGCGACCGTACATTAGAAGCGGTCGCACGCCTTCCATACACTTCATAATTCTCGTACGATCGCGGGATTTCCTGCGATTCTCATACGAGAATCGTGCATTGTATGGGCACCTTTAAGGTGCCCATACACTTTACAACCCTCGCAAGACTTTTGTCTTGCGATGGTTGTAAAGTACTTAAAAAAAGTACGATCTGCCCATCTGGGACAGGCAGATCGTACGTGCGATCATCGCAAGCCCGCCCGATCATCGCAAGATTCTCGGCTGCTTTTCCAACATGCTCGATATACAAAAGTTGTGCAACCATACATTAGAAGCGGTGGCACGCCTTCCATACACTGCACGATTATCGTACGATCGCGGGATTTCCCGCGATTCTCGTACGAGATTCGTGCAGTGTATGGGCACCTTTAGTGTATGGCACTAAACTGTATATGAATTTAGAGCGTACAGTGGCTGGGGGAATCAGAGTCATGAAGAGAGGCACAGAGGTGATATATATAGATTGGAGATATATGCTGGGTAGATGGAGTGGGTCCTCATGGAACCTTTGTCATCAGAGGTCTAGATATTTTATTTTGATTATTACTCTGTCGGACTGTTCCTGTTCATCTGCTTTTGTTGGATTAAACGCTACTCTCTGGTAAAAAAAAACTGAGGTTGCCTGGATTTTCACAACGCAAATAAATATATATGTTTGGGTATTTATATATTTATACACCCGAATATATTTGATCACTACATCAAGTACCATAACTATTAACAGAAATGTATCTTATTTGTGTATCACTCGGCTGTAGATCCTCAAATCATCTCTGAATTGGTGCGGACACTGTCCTTCTTTCTGGAAGGTGGTTACTTTTGCTCCCTATGGTCCCTGTATATGTTGTAAAGTAAAGTAGTCACCGCTCCAAGCTCGCTCCTGTGATGGACTACAATCTCAATACAAATTAGTAAACTAAACGTGACATTGTAGTCCATCATGGGAGTGAGCTTGGAGCGGTTGCTACTCTACAACACACACAGGGACCATGGGGAACAAAAGGAAGGACAGTGTTGGCACCAATTCAGAGATGATTTGAAGATCTACAGCCGAGTGATACACAAATAAAATACTTTTTTTGTTAAAAGATAAAGGGAACCTAAATGCATTTGCACCCATCCAGTAATGGAACATGCCAGCATAGGATTTTTGCAGGCATCCCGTACAGGCGCCCCCATCTACACCTTTTAAAGCACAACAACGCTATGCATGAAGAATCCCATTATTTTCAATGCTGCCTGTTCACGCCTGAGCATTGCGTCTCCTGTCCATTGTAGACTGAATCTCAGAAAACTACATGAGATTTTTTGGGGGCTCAGAATTGTGCATTTTTAACTCCATAGACTTCAATGGGGGCCATTGGTGTATTTTGGTTTTGTTCTGCCCTAGGCAAGACTAAACCCGGGCACTGCCCCAATCTAAACTTGCCCCACCCCTTCCTTTTTAAGACATTTTGCGTAAAGTGTCAGTCGCTGGATACAGCGGGCACGCTGCATCGTTTCTGTGCTTAAATTGAATAACATTTTGACTTTAAATATGCTTTAACAGGTCAGATCTTTAGAATTTTTACCTTGGAGAATTCTTGTACTCTGTCCAGTTGTCTTTCAGATGCCAACTTTCATAAAGAGATTTTCCTTCAAAACCCTCATCTGGGCTGGAGATCTGAAAGAACACACTCAATACATAAAACATAGGCCTGTGATATATATATATATATATATATACACATACACACACACATACTCTATATCCAAAGCATTGGATTCAGGTGTTCCGTGAAATTTCCATGGTCACCTGTTAGTGGTGTTATAACAAATTGGAAGCAACTGAGAGCAACAGCAACTCAGCCATGAAGTTATAGGCTACCTAAAATGACGGAGCGGGGTCAGTGCATGCCGAACTGCACTGCGCGCAGATGTCGCCAACTGTCTGCTGAATCAATAGCTACAGACCTCCAAACTTCGTGTGGCCTTCAGATTGGCACAACAACAGTACGTAGAGAGCTTCATGGAATGGGTTTCCATGGCTAAGCAGCTGCATCCAAGCCTTATCACCAAGTGCAATGCAAAGCGTCGGATGCCGTGGTGTGAAGCACGCTGCCACTGGACATGTCTGGGTTTGGCAGTTGCCAGGAGTACGGTAGTTGCCTGACTGCATTGTGCCAAGTGTAAAGTTTGGTGGAGGGGGGATTCTGGTGTGGGGTTGTTTTTCAGGGGTTGGACTTGGCCCCTTAGTTCCAGTGAAGGGAACTCTTAAGGCATCAGCATACCAAGACATTTTGGACAATTTCATGCTCCCAACTTTGTCGGAACAGTTTGGGGATGGCTTCTTCCTGTTCCAACATGACTGCGCACCAGTGCACAAAGCAAGGTCCAAGAGTTTGAGGTGGAGGAACTTGACAGGTCTGCACAGAGTCCTGACCTCAACCCGATAGAACAACTTTGGGATGAATTAGAGGTAAGACTGCGAGCCAGGCCTTCTCGTCCAACATTAGTACCTGACCTCACAAAGGTACTTCTGGAAGAATGGTCAAACATTCCCATATACACACTCCTAAACCTTGTGGACGCCTTCCCAGAAGAGTTGAAGCTGTTATAGCTGCAAAGGACGGGCCAACTCAATATTGAATCCTACGGACTAAGACTAAATATCAGCCACAGTTGAGAGTGAACTGGTCTCTTATTCCCAACTTTCAAATTTTATGGTCCTGTCTAAAGGCCTAAAATTGCACTCACTGTCAGATCTACACTCACTCGTATTCTTGTATATATTGAAATATTACTGGAATTGTGTTGCAGCAGCTCTGAGGCTGAATTGTATGCCATGGAAGCAAAAACAATTGTAGCCACCACACTGTTCTCCACCATTGAAGGTTTCAGTTAATTTACACTTGGTAGAAGGCAACAGGAGACTACTGCAGCATCCTGAAGAGTACAACTTCAGTTTCTGGTGTATCGATTCATTTTTCATACATAAACTGAAGCCATGATTATAAAAATTACCTCTTTTGTCAGTTGATACACCAGCTGGTAAAGTAAAGGCGTGCAATCCACCCTCAAGGTATAGTTACCTAAAAAGGAAGAACAAATCATTTTTAAAGGACACCTCCACCAAGAGAGATTTCTAGGCACATATATTTTTGCAGACCTTTTTTTGAAAATATTTATTGCCCAGCTGTAAGACTATACAGTATTTGGTGAGCGTCGCCATCTTGGATCCCGGTCAGTTTATGTACAAGCACTAGCCATCCAGGGATCTGTCATTTAGTGATGGTGGTGCTACCATTGCTAAACACCAGGCTCCCAAGCTGGTTTAGTTACAAATAGAAGCGGGTCAACATCCTCGGGTGGTAGGTTGTGACAGCATGGAAACATCAGGCGGCAGGGAAACATTTTTTTATCAGTGGGTCATCATGATTGACAAAGATCTACAGCACAGTATGACTAGAGTGATGTTGGATTTACATGGAAGAACATGGTTTACCTTTTTTTGTTTTGGTCTTTTTTGGTATTTCCCTTTCCTTTTTGGGGGGGTGGGGGGGATGAGTAAGTAGGGGCACTAATGTTCCCTGTACTCATTCCCATATAGAGAAGGAATAGATATCTTCTGGGGGCCTCCTTTTCATAAAGGGGGCTTCCAGATTCCAATAAGTCTTCCCACCAGAAACCCTTACATTTTTTTGAGGCAGATGTGGGTATGAGATCCTTGTCCCTTCAACCTTGGCTATGCTGCCCAGCCTTGCAAGGTACCCTTCTAATGTTGAAGGCATGTGACCTGGTATGGTTCAGTAGAGGGGGTGCATGCTTGCTGCCCACCCTTTCCTGGCCACCCAGGCTGCATTCCTGAATAAGGGCCTGGTATGAGTTTTAGAAGTAAATACACAACACTTTTTACCCATTTTTTATGTTTACTGTATCTTAAAATAAATTGTGGGACCCCCTTAAAATATCAGATCCTTATCTAGGCATTCAGCTTGGATGACCAGCATCTGGGCCCCTGTGAGTTATGTGGTCCAGGACTCTGTCGCAGTGGGGGATGTGGGCCTCCTGGCTTCTAGGTTCAACAACAAACTGAACAGGTTTTAATCCAGGTCCAGTGATCCATTTGCAGAGGCAGTGGATGCTGTAGTGGCTTTATGGGAGCAATACACCCTAATCTATGCATTTTCTCTTCTGACTCTTCCAGGTCTGATCCACAGGATTAAGATGAAGAACATTCAGGTGATGCTTATTGATGCTGATTGGAATAGATGGATGTGGTAGGCTGGGTTCACATCTAGGAGTATCGAATATGCGCGTTTGTCGATTCGCGGTAAAAAAAATGCGCGACAAACACGCGTTTCCGAGGGCTACCTGGCTGTATCCCAATGGATATGCGCGGCAAATACACCCCAAAGAAGCTCCTGTACTTCTTTGGGCGAAGGTCGTTTTGTAGCGCGTTCATACGGCCTGTAATACGCCCATGTGTGAACCATACCCATAGGAAATAATGGGATTTAGATGTTTGAGCGTTTTGCAGAGCGTAGGAACGCGCTACAAAACGCCCAGGTGTGAACCGGGCCTTACGCGAGCCAGGATTGCTTTAAAAGCAGAATTCCAGGAGATATTTAACCTCTTCATGACTACAATATAACTTTTTAAGTCAATATGAAAATGCTATTTACCATGAGAATGCTAATTAACCTCACAGCAGAGAATTTAGAATGTACAAATGTGTGTGTCCTTAGACCCTCTGTCAAACAGAAAAATTTGAGTAATTGTCAAGCTAACTGAAGCATACTTAGGGTTGCCACCTGTTTGGGATTCACCTGGACAGTCCGGGTTTTGAATGCTGTATCTGAATTTCATGGCAGATGAAACCTGGACACAAGATGTCAGGCAGACAGGTGCAACCATGGGGCAACAGAAAGGGTCTACAGGTCTGCTGCAGAAGGTCTCCCCATCACTAAGTATGCCTGAGGACTGCGCTCTTTGACGCTTCGTTCTCCCCTTCCCCCTTCTCTCTTTCCTTTCCCCCTTATTGTCCCGCAAACATGTTCTCATGGATGAAATTGTGACAGTATTTTTTTTGGCCCATTTAGCAAGCTCTTACCAAGTGGCTGTCTCTTCTCTCTCTCTCCTGGCTGTCGCTCCCATCTCTCTCCCACTTGGCTGTCTCTCTCTCCCCCTTGGCTGTCTCTCCTCACTCATCTCTTGGCTGTCTCTCCTCACTCATCCTCTTGGCTGTCTCTCCTCACTCTCTCCTGGCCATCTCTCCTTGCTCTCTCTCCCGGCTGTCTCTCCTCGCTCTTCCCTGTGTATTCTACAAAAAAAAATTGCAACATAGCACTAGAGTGTTCTGGTTTTGCTTGAAGAAAAGGTGGCAACCCTAAGCATACTGACGCTGCTAAAGTTGGACTGGTCAATTAAGCTTCAAAAAACTGATCACAAAAAGGGTTACATTGATGAAGCTTTGCACTCATTAATGCATTCTTATCTGTACTTTTCTAAATGCAAGAAGTACTTTAATTTGACTCAGTACCAGCCCCCTGCAGTCCCTATACAGCAGAGCTCAGATTGGGGGAGAAGCAGCACCAGGAAGCAATCAGTTCTACTGTGCAAGGAACATGCTGATAGAAAAAGGGAAAGTGGAGCGATAGAGAGGGGAGCTCATCATTCTGCTGCTTCTCCTCTCACCGTCCAGCCACATAGTGGGGTTGCGGAGAAGACCTCTATGGGTTACTAAAATGCAGCAGATAAAAATGAGGTTTCTTACTCTGCTAAACAGAGCTGTGTGGCAATGCTGTGTGAATCTCAGGAATGCATAGACAGAAAAACAAATCCTTTGGCAAGTAGAACAACTTCTTTACATGTATTTCATCTTTCTAATTAAGTTCAGCTTTAGGTGTAACAATCTACACTCTTATTCAGCATTTGAGAACATCACAGTAAAGTGACACAACTCTTTCATAACTTCTCTACAGAAGCTACATGCAAAAGAGGAAGGTCAAACATTGACACAGAGTTTAGTTACTATGTTCGGGTGCCTCATACAATCTATCAAAATATCTAAAAACTATCATTCATAATAAAACAAAAGAACCAAGGTTCCCCCCAGCTGCTTTACTCCATATTGTTTTCTCCAAAAACAGGACACAGTTTGATAGTCAAGTTGACATGTAAAGAGAGGCCAGTATACAGTTAAATCCCCGTACTGTGATTTTTTTTCTAAACATTTTTAATATATATTACAAATATTTTGTATAATACAAAATAAATAAAATTACCAAAAATTGGGTTGGGCGAATACATATTCTTGTCTTACCTTCCACAGAAGAATCAGCATTTATATAAGCCACTGCCCTCTTTTCTAGAATTTTTACATTTTCCTGCAATCCAAAACAGAAAACAAATTAAGGCAAAAATAAATTATGCAAAGGACCAGGTTTAAACTACAAAAAAAAAAAGTTTCACCGCTCCATCTGATGCCGAGCCTCCAGCACCTGGGTAGATATGGGTACAGGCAGGGTGCTGTCCTTGCTCCAATACAGTAACACAAGGGGGAAAAAAAGCTGCACACCGTGATCCACCTGATAAAACACCTAATCCATAGGGCTGAGCATTTCCACAAAGAAGCCAGATTCACTAACGCATTTCACCAATTTTGGGCTTAATCATAGAGACACAGGTGATCTCAGGAATGGAAGTCCTAATATACACATCACAGCCCTTATACCTAAGCTCGCCTCATATGTCACCCTCACCTGTACTCTAATTCCCTTGATGTGTATACTAGAACTTCCGTTCCCAGGACTGCCCGTGTCTCTATGATTAAACCCTAAACATGTGAAATGTGTTAGTGAAGGTGGCTTGTCTTGATATGGTGGAAATGCTCATCCTTATGGGTTAAAAGTGTATTACACTCGATACTTAGAGTCACACCTCCGCACTCTCAGTGGCCTTGGTGTGCTAAAGTCCTCGTAGAGCGATTGCTGATCTTTATTCACTGGTTGGTTCTTCGTGTAGCTCGACCAGTCACCGGTACAGCGACATCTGATACCATGGAATGTTCTTGGGGGTCGGGGTATTCAGGGAGTGGGGCGATATGAGGGGTCAGGGTACGCAGGGAGTGTGGGGTCGGGGTACGCAGGGAGTGTGGGGTCGGGGTACGCAGGGAGTGAGGGGTCAGAGTTGTTCTGATCATTGTAATTTGTTTTTTTGAGATTAAAAAAAAAAGAAAAAAAAGTGTATTACATTATACAGCAATGCAGTTTTGCATCAGTCATAGACTACTACAACTCTCAGCAACACATTATACAGCAATACAGAATTGCACCGGCTATAGAGGACTACAATTCCCAGCAATATATTATACAGCAATGCAGAATGCCATCAGTTATAGAGGACTACAAATCTCAGCAATACATTATACAGCAATGCAGAATAATACTATATGAATTTGCTACTTGCCCCTATGCTCTGGCCTGCTGTCTCGGGCAAAGGGTATCAGGACGGGGAGATGTGGAGGATCTCAGAAAGGGGGGATGTGCAGGCAGCAGAAGCACTGTAAGCAGGCACCACTTCTCAAGAAGGTTGTGTGGGACCTCAGGCAGCCTTATCAATTTGAAAAATTAAAGCACCAGTATTGATTTTTGGCATTGGGGTATTTTCACAAGTAGGAGTACTCGTGAAAACGCCCAGTATTGGCACCAATACAGATATTATTATTATATAGCACCAACAGTTTACGCAGCACTGTACAATATAAGGAAGACATTACAATCACAATACAATTCTAGACAAGATGGTAAGGAGGGCCCTGCCCCTGAGGGCTTACAATCTAAGAGGGAGGGGGAAATGATACATGAGGAGGTAGCTGTGTGGGGATGAATTATTTGAGAAGGTGATGGTTCAGTGGTTAGGTTGAGGTGGGATAGGCTTCCCTGAAGAGATGAGTCTTAAGGGATCACCTAAAGGCAGTCAGAGTAGGAGACGATGGAGAGGTTGGGGTAAAGAGTTCCAGAGGATGGGATAGACTCTAGAGAAGACCTGGAGGTGAGCATGGGAGGGGTTGATGAGGGTCTTTGGAAGAGTGGAGGGACGGTTAGGCCGATACTTTGACACAAAGTTGGAGATATAGCCGGGGGCAGAGTTGTGGATGGCTTTGTAAGTGGTTGTTAATATTTTGAATGGCGAGGGAAAGCCAATGTAGGGATTGACAGAGGGGGGTTGCAGACACTGAGCGGTTGGTTAGGTGAATGAGTCTAGCAGCAGCATTCATAATAGACTGAAGGGGGGCGGGGGGCCTGTGTAGAGGTCAGCCAATGAGGAGGGAGTTGCAATAGTCAAGACGAGAGATAACAAGTGAGTGAATGTATAGTTTTGCGGTTTCATACAGGTATCGGTGCATCCCTAATTGACACACTGTCACAATATTCTAAGTCAGGTTAGGACTAATAAAGCAAGACAATGTTTGGTGTAAGGTTTCATCAACAGTGGCCGATATTGGACAATTGCAGCAGGAATCCCAGATGTCCCATTTAGATGCGGCCGCTGTACCCATTGAAGTTAATGACCAGGTGCCGCATCTGTTAGCGGCTGTCTACATGTAATTGTATGTGATACGATTACATGTGGTTTGGAATACATCACTGTGCCTGGAAGCATGAGCGATGCGCCCACCGACAGTCATTTATTCCAATCTCACAACTTTGCATGTAATCATATATGATAAGATTGCATGCAGAGTTGTGAGACAAGTGTAAGCTTTTTTTCTAGGCTAGCTGGTAAGTGTGCTGGGAAATGTTTGTGTTTGAATTGTGGAAAGTCCTTCTACATGCACCTTACTTTGCATGCTAGTTACAAACTGATTTCTGTGGTTGCCATATTTGTTTGGCTGGATTTGGTGTGGGGCTTCAGTTGCCATTGTGATGTGCGGGGCTCCTGGTGTGTCCTTGTGCCTTTAAGGAGGGATGGGCTGCCTCCAGGCAAACCTGCCCTCTAATTCATCCAGCAGGTTGTGAAGCAGTGTAAGCTCTTTTGTTTTGCAGGCTAGTTTGTAAATGTGCTAGGAAATGTTTGTTTTTGTCACCGATATGCAGCACTTCTAAAACACACTTGTGTAAATACCATCACATAGTGGGATTATCATCCTCTTCAGGGCCGCCGTCAGGGGGGTATGGCCGATACTCATGCAAGGGGCCCGTCAGGGACCCATACATGAGTATCGGCCGACGGTGAAGGGCGAGGAGGCGGCCTAGCCCCCACAGCAGCAGCGGTGGAGGCCTGGCCCTAGCAGCGCAGGGCCCCAGCATTGCCGCTCCAGCAGCTTCGAGACAAGCTGGGGCTCCATCAGCGCCTGGAGCCGCTGTCCTCATGTCAGTTTCAGGATGACAGTGGCTGTGTGCGTGGCCGAGCGGAGGATCGGTAAGTATCATTGATATTTACCGATCCTCCATGTACGGCACAAACACTGGAGTGATCGTCTGACACAACCCCCCTCCCCCTCCCCCACACACACATAACATACACGTGCACCATATTGTGTTCTACGCCAGGCACATGCGCTGCAGTGCGTTGTTAGAATGCATCGCAGTGCATGATTTTTTTCTATTGTAAAAAAACATTCATTTAACTGTGGCAGCGCATGTCAAAGCTTTGTGACGCATTGCCGTACGTTGTGATACCTTGTGTTGTAATTAAATATACACATTAAGCGGCTGCCTGAGGTCCCCCCCTGAAGCGGTTGCCTGAGGTCCCACGTTGGCTGGGGACCTCGGCAGCCTTCCTGTTAACCACACAGTTTAATGGCGGCAGGGGGTTAGGGGGGCCCTTCATAGTTTCTTGCCCTGAAGGTTCTAGTTACGCCACTGAATTCCAGCAATACATTATACAAAGCTGCAGCGGCGGATCCAGGGATATCTGGATCCACCGCTTACACTATAATGTCCCAATCACATCAGTTTCTGTACAGAGGAGCTTACACTCTAATGTCCCCCCCACAGAGACTGATGTGACTGTGGGGGGGCATTAGAGTGTAAGCTCCTCTGTACAGAGACTGATGTGACTGTGGGGGGGCATTAGAGTGTAAGCTCCTCTGTACAGAAACTGATGTGACTGGCTCAGTGTTTTCTGTACAGCACTGCGGTATATATGTCAGAGCTATATATATATATATAGGCTGTGTAGGCCCCCCTACATGGCCTAAAGCCGTGTAGGGGCCCCCAACATTTCTGATGGCTGCCCTGATCCCCTTTATGAAAGATTACAACTGAGCTATAAAATCAATATTAAATGAATAAGTTAGCATTTCCATAGAACAGAACTATACATGACTATACGTGACAACTGCTTCTGCTGTGAATTTCAAGAATGAATTGCGCCACAATGTTTGCAACTACAGACATCAGTGAGGGCTTTAAACCTCATTTGTGGATAGTTAAGAATAAGTATTGAAATGAACATAGCCTTGCCACAATTTTACTTTAGGGCTCACACCATCTGCGTTCAGAGTGCACTGGTCTTTTTTTTCAAGCGCAGCCCAAAAAGCAAGACAATGCAATTTGCCTTGTCATGGATGGGCTTGGTTCACACCACTGCATTCCGGTGGTGTGCGCTTAAAAAAAAGAAGTACAGCATGCAGTAAAAAAAATAAAAGACATAGTATGATGCGGCTTCATTGAGCACATCTGCACTGTCCGGGGCCACGCACACCAGCAGCTGTGTGGTTGAGCATGGCTGCTGGTGTGAACGTACCCTTAACTTGTCACATGTGCAGGTGAATTTTCCCAGGGACCGTAGTGTATAAACATGGCGAATTTGCAGCGGGCTAAAGGTTTGGGTTGACAGGAAATTGATTTATTACCTCTGCCCATTCCGTGGATCCTAAGAGCCCAAACTCTTCAGCATCCCAGCTGGCAAATATAATTGTTCTTCTTGGCCTCCAACCTAAAATAATTTTGAGAAAACAGAGGCATCATGGATGGATATAGACAATGTTTTAAAATTTGGGTCATCACAGGTATTTATTTCTTGCTGGTGCTAGAAAGCTAAAGCAAGCGTTAAGGACAACTAATCCCAAGGTCCCTAGATGTGTCTGCATTAGTTTTCATTGTTCAGACTTAGAACTATTTTTTAGCAAGTACAGAAAAGAACTGTTGATCTTTCCAGAATTTTAGTTCCTTGTCACTTCCTGTGAAAGGAACTGGAAGCAAATACTAAAAGACAGGGAACTCAGGTTAAGGAGGGGCTTATATAGGGCAAAGGGGGTTGATCTTTAACCCTTTTTTGTTCCTGTTACCTAGGGGAAATAAGCTATCCCATTTGTCAGCGCTGCCATGGAGTATAACCAGGAAATCTGTATTACACTGTAAATTACTCATCCATTCGCCCCAATGGAATGGAAATGAACAAGGCAGATACGTTCCATTTCCAACCTGTGTGGCAACCATGCAAGATCCACAAGCTGGAAAAAAAGGGAAAAGAGCCTTAAAAAACAAACAAATGCAGTCTCTACATCGATGGACTGATAAGCTGCAGTATATTGCACGTCTTGGGGTTCAAAAAACAAAACAAAATTAAAGCTGGCCATACACTGTGCAAATTTTAGGTGGTTCTTGATGAACTGGCCGGAATTTGCACAGTGGGTGCTGCTCTCGGCACCCTTTCAGCCAGCATCCCTCGAAGGCGTCAGTCAGAAAATCTTTGTGTGACGAGAGCTGGCAGCCAATGAGCTGCTGGCTCTGCTCGGGTATTCTGACAGCGACCGGCCGGTGCTGTGCTGTCAGAATACACAGAAAACAGCTGGGATTCCCCAATCAATGCGCTCGCTCTGAGCGAAAAAATTAGAGCAGTATATGGCCAGCTTAGCCATTGCAGTGGGGCTACCCCCACTATGCAAGGGTTAACTGCTCATTTTTAGACTAGGGGCCAGAATAAAGAAGATACACTCACTTGATGCTTTTTCCTGTCTGGCTGCCAGACCAGTCCTCGCAGCCTCTTCTCCCCCTGGCTCTGGCGGTCTAAGCCCCGCTGAGATCATGACGTCTAATGCAGGTCCATTCACCCACATTATTGGTGAGGGCGCTAAGGGATACAGCCGGAGTGGAGGGGGAGAGGGGTCAGTGCTCACTGCTGCAGGACTGAGGAACAGGCGAGCATATCTTCTTTATTCTGATTACCCAGACCAAAACGAGCAGCTGTAGTCCCAATGCAAGGGTTAATTTTTGGTACTAGCAGTAGTTCCTCTTTAAGTACCTCTTGTAGTGACTGTAGCATGTAGTGACTAAAGAATAACGAGACCAGACCTGTACCCAGCACCAAATCGAATAGCTAAATTTAACCCTGTATATTATTATCATTGGAAGACTAGTGACAGCTGCTTGACTTGCCCAGGGCTGATGCAGTGCAGGTTTTCATTAAATGAGATTATACATGAAATTTGGGTACAGCGGGATACAAATGCTGGCATATAACCACATGAGCTGAAATATTACAACAACAGAAATATATCTGTAACATAAAAAATTTAAGGGAATTAAATGGATTACCTTGCGTTTTCAATTTCCCCGCACTTCTGACGATCTCGTTCACCACTGCCGCTCCACTCTGCGGGTCAATCCCTCCAAACACCCAGGAATCCCTATGGCCGCCAAGGATGACATACCTGTCTAAGAAGGACATTGGCTTGTTTTAGGAACTCCGCTGGGCATTGTATGTACTATGTAAACTGACCACTTGAAAGAACTTTAATGAAATCTCACAACACCAGCACTGTGAAGAATAGGACCGTCTAGACAGTAAGGTCCTTTTGGATGTAATTATGGAATGACCACTTATGACACCACTGGGATCTGGTGGCTTACTGTTCAAGCCTTCAGTACTGCGGGGAGGCAGGTATAATGCCCTGCACTTTCCCATTCCAAAAATATTCAGAATTCTTTAGAGACGGGCTTGGCATGGTTGTGGAACAGTGGTAATGTATAGGCCCAGTGGGTGGCTAGTGCAGGGTGGGCTATATATTTTATTAAAGTGACAAGTTTGCATCTAATGCCCAACCTTTTTTTAACCACTGGGGAGATTTCCCTTTGCTTCCTGTCCCGTAGATACAACAGGAAGTAAGAGGAAATCTCTCTGAAGTGACAGAAATCCTCATAGACAGCTGCCGCTGGAACAAATAACCCCATTAGAAGATTTCTCCTCTATTCCTGTTCTGGTGACAACCTAACACTTTGGATTTTCCCTCACTTCCTGCCCTTGTGAGACTCCTATGGGAACACTTGTTCTGGTCACGGCAACTGTTTAAAAAGAGGAATTTCCTCACTTCAGGGTCCATGCACACCACATGCGTTTGGATGCGTTTTTTCCAGCACATTCCCAATGCACAACAGTATCAAATACATGAAAATCAACAAGGCCCGGTAACACCAGCACATTGCGCTGTACTGCCTTTATCTGCTCTACTTTTTTTCACTGCAATGTGCATGCAGCGCTTTGTGCACAAATGCAACGCATCATGCAAAATATAAAATAAAAAAGTTGCTATAGAAACATTTAAAAAAAAAAGCTAAATGGAAAGAAAAAAAATGCATTGCAGCATAGCATGATGCAGCTCAGCATGCGTAAACACGTTCACCAGCACATGCCGCACTGCTTTATC
This sequence comes from Nanorana parkeri, assembly GCF_000935625.1. Classification (NCBI taxonomy): domain Eukaryota; kingdom Metazoa; phylum Chordata; class Amphibia; order Anura; family Dicroglossidae; genus Nanorana; species Nanorana parkeri. The sequence continues at coordinate 698,118 of NW_017307164.1, read as the reverse complement.
ACATGCGTTTTGATGTGAATGGACCCCAAAAGGTGCCCATACACCTTACGATTACCGTACGATAATCATATGCGATCGACTTTTCGTACGACAACCTTTAAGGTGCCCATACACTGCTCGATTCTCGTACGAGAATCGCGGGAAATCCCGCGATCGTACGAGAATCGAGCAGTGTGAATGAAGACGTTTCTACTGTACGGTCGCACGTCTTTTGTCTAGGAGCACGCTAGAAGAACGGTGCTCGGGAGACAACTGCCGAACGGGCCGCTGTGCGCACGCGCACACTGCCCGTTCAGCATTACGGTCATCGGAAGCCCGCCCCTCAGGGGGGCAGGCTTGCGATGATCGAGAGTACGATCTGCCTGTCCAAGATGGGCAGATCGTACGTTTTTTAAAATACTTTACAACCATCGCTAGACTAAGGTCTTGCGATGGTTGTAAAGTGTATGGCCACCTTTAGAGTGATATCCACTTACTTCCTGTTGGGAAATCTCACTAATTGGACACAGACAGCAAATTTAAAAAAAACCTGATTACTGTATCCAACACTGAAAAAAAGAAAAGCTTTAGCTTTATATACTGTATACTTTATGGTTATACTAAGATAGGGATTGCACAAGGCACAATGACAAAAGGGCCCATTCCCACCAAATCCGTATATAAAACGTATGTAATAAGCTCACGCATTTCCATTTTTTTTTTTTAAGGAGTTATCACTCCTACCAGTAAAAGAGATGCATTTGCATGCGTTACAAAAATCGCAGCCTGCTCTATAGTCTCAAAAGGCGACGCAATGCACTGGTGTTAACCACGCCATCAAAAAAAACGCTATGTTTTGTGTATCTGCATTTTTACTGTGCCAAAAAAATTAATTGTGTGGGAATGGGCTCTCAGCCTCACCCATGTAGTCCTAAGACAAGGTGCCCTATAGCCTGCATTCATCTATGTGATTAATGGAGCCGTAATAGAAGCACAGCACAAGCAAGCACTGTAAGCTGGCAATGGTGAGCAAACAAATACACAATGCAGCGTCCTTGAGCTGCACTGCAAGTGATTGATGGCTTTATTTTTCACTGAGGTGAATGGACGTTGTCAAACAAACAATCGCCATGTGCACAAGCTCTGAGCCAATGAGGTGTGCTTGTCTGACGTAGGTCACAGCCAATGTGACAGATGATTTTTCCTGATCACACATTCATCATCTTGATTACTTAATTAAAAAGGTTAACTTCTCAAGCTTAACCAACAAAAAGCTAAAATAAATCAAAAAAGATTTGATTGTACTTTTCCAGCTACAATCCCATCAAAATTACATTTTTCTAACTAACAATTTCAATCCACAAAAACAATCAGCAGTAGAAAAAAAAAGTCCAACCACATCATGGATTGGACTGAAATATTCACATTATATAATCGAATATTTGGACTGAAATGTGTGGATACCATAGATTCAAAATATCAAATCCTTAATGCAGAACTCCTTATTAGGCCTCATTCACACTGCTTAGAGTCGGCCCGTACAGATCTGTGCGGCGTACGGCAGCGTACTCCCATAGCGAAGAACAAGCTGCCGTGTACAATCACACGCAGCACCTGTCCTTCCCAGGAGTGGCCCAATACGGCCATGCACGCCGCACGGATCTGCACGGGCCGACTCTAAGCAGTGTGAATGAAACCTTATAGTTGTTATTCTGTTCAGCCAGTGATTCTGTTCAGCGAAAGTGGCTTTACCTTCTTTGAGAAACCCCGCATTCGCAAAGCTGCAGGTGACCGAATGGAAGGGAGTGCCCCTAGAGGAGAAGGGGGGCAGGAACAAAGCAGAAGGTTAATAACGCTTCTGGTCTTCCCCCATTCTTCTCTTTCGGCGATAGCTTCGTTAGCCTAAGTAAGGGCTGGGTGATGCGGGGAACTAATGTTAATGTTAAAGTTAATCTTGATTTGAGAAATATTGAATTTGCTGATTTGGATATATTTGTTAAAAGCCGGATTTGAAAGATCTTTTGGAAACCAATAAAAACTTTGAAAACAGCCAGTCTCAAACCTGCCATTCTAAATGACCAACAGGCAACTCGAAACATTATCGTTCCCTCTCCCAGCCTCACTTCAAATAAAAATACATGTAAAGCTCAGTTGAAGTCCTAAAAATAGATATGAAGTCAGGAGTCATTGTACTAACAACCTCCACTATCCTGTTGCAGCATTTCTGCAATCCAGAGTTAGACCCAGTGCACTCAGTGATCAGAGCTTAGTAACAGATCTGAGGCGTGTTTAGTCGCTCAGCTGCTGCCCATGGTGAGTTAGCAAACTGCTGCTGAATGCTATTCTGCAAGTCAGCACTAAGCATTGCCTTAGCACTCGCAGCAGACGTGAATGTGTATGCAGAGTTCTGAGTGTGATGGAGTAGGTGGGGAAAGAGCACCAGCGGCCATTTTAACTGTGGGCACACCTGGCAGCGCTGGAGAAAGGTGTCTGAACCATGATAGAGGAAATCACCATTCAGCGTGGGAACCTACAATGATATGTTTTGGTTAACGAGCACACCAAATATTCGTTGGAAAATTGTATTTATTAGTCAAAAATATTATCCTCCGCCATTTTGCTCAGCACTGTGCAGCCAAAGCGTTCAGAGAAGCTGCTGCAGCGAACTGAAGTGCTGCAGGACAGCTTGGCTAATGAACTGAACACACCTCTGGTAAAACACGTTCTCTCTCTGACTGCAATACAAGTCTGGGTGAGGACTGAGGTGCTGAGGGGTGTGGCTGCTAATCAGCTCTGCCAGCACAGACCTCTGCTGTGTGTGGTGCAAAAAGCAACATTTTTACTGAATTATATTTAATTCATTATATTACAAAAAATTATATTATGGCATTTCCAAGCAAAAATGGGTCACAAATCATAACACACACAGGATATAGGACCATAAAAAGATAAAAACGAGGAAACTTCAATGGCCTTTTAAAGGATGTGAGACTTCAATTGAAATTTTAAGTATTTTTAATGACTCGCCATATGTATTAAATGGTTGGTAGGTTTTTTTCGTTCTGCCTGGAGTTCAGTTTTAATATAAAAGGGACTCTTTATATCAAGTAATACTTAAAAATACATGTACTTATATTAAAATGAACGCAGAACTACTTTATACTCCTATTAATAACCATCTATCAGTTCAGATGTGTTACGTGTTCTACAGGAAGGATTAGGAATTGCTGTACATGAAAGGATTAGAATATTGCACTGTCACCTGGCTCCACGGCTCCTCTGATGGTTCCAATGACATTATACACTCTTCTTATTTCGTTTAAGACAACCAGTTAGACCACATGGATGTGAATTTGGTCATACTACCTCTCTGCTTAAAAGTGACACTTTCATATTCAACCATCTTATCAAGTTCCACAAGCCATAAATTCAGCGTGGGGGGAGAGGGAGAGATCCATCTACGAACTACCAGCCTGGACGCTGTGAATAGGGCTCGATTAAGGGCCACAATCGCGTGAAAGGCTAAATTCGATGCATCAATAACACCAATGATACAGACTAGTGGAGAGCTAAGTAATGAGGATTCAAACACCAAGTTAAGGACATCTAGAACCTCATCCCCATAACGTACCATGTATTCCATAACTTTATATTGTTTTCATGAGCACTACAGAAAATAGAAATTCACTTACTCTTTGGCACGACTTCCAGAATAACCAGGGCCAATGTTGTACGATATGTTGAGACCTCCCTTCCAGGCTGGGTCTGGAGATGGGCTTCCTCCCAGGTTCCTGTAAAATATGCAGAAAATGGAGGGGTTCACTTTTTAGCTAAGTAAAGAACAGTTATACGCACCCGAGCCTGGAAGCTGGCTGGCTGTTACAGCGCTCCCTCCAGCCTGTCTCCTCCTCTGCAGCGGTGATATGTCCCTCGGCATCCTCATGTTCTATACACTGTGTATAGAAGGTGATGACACAGGGATCTTAGACCGCTGGAGCAGAAGAGGAAAGAATCTGGAGGGACCGGTCTAACAGGACCCAGGATCAGATGAGTATTTACACCCTAAACAAAGCCTCACTGCAAAAGGTTAAGAACAATTTTTCCCGGAGTTCTTTAAAATCCATTGTTAATTTTTTGCTGCCTGAATCACATTGGCAAGACAGTGGTGTAAATTGACCATATACAGATTGGTTGGTCGCCCTGCCAGCATCACTTGGCTCGAAGGAGCTGGGTGAAAAATTGTTGGCCAAACAGCTGCAGTCACTGTTTGGGTATTCCGACAGACATGGGTGCTGGCTGTCAGAATACAATAGTCTAAAAGGGGAGATCCCTCCATTCACACTCTTTAGCAAGGTAATTTTTCTCATTCAGCCCACAAATGAATGTATAGTATGTAAAGTGCACGTAAACTGTCGGCGCCATATAAGTACCTAAAATAAATGAATTGACAAGACTTCACTTTCTGTGGTGAAAATGGAACAGGAAGTTGGAGGAAATCTGTACAAAGTGAGGGGAATTCTCCTTTTAGACAAGTGTCACCAGAACAGGTGTCACCAATGGAAGACTTACCCTCACCTCTAGTTCTAGGTAAAACATTAAAAGTTCCAATCGCTTTCTGTTTCAGAGACAATGGTCACCAGTGGTGTCACAAGGGGGGGGTGCAGCCCTCACTGGATGACACCATCAGAGGGGGCGATACCAAAATGACTGACAGTCATTTTGGTATCACCCACTCTTAAAAGTCGGGCACTCAGTCATGGCCCTAGAGTCTGAGAGAGAGGGGAGAGGATCCTCTCTTTCCTGCCGTCCATCACCAACATGGACATCACCGCACATGCGTGATTGCGTCACACTACAGACGTCATAGTGCATTTGCCGTTGCCAGGTGACACCCTCCCTGGTGCTGCCGCTGAAGGTCACCAGGGCACACAGAGGGCTGAATCTACCCAGCGGGGACACATACAGCCATAAAAACTTGACAGATGTTCTAATCAAGCCCCACTCTCTCCAAAACGGAAAAAAAAATTGTTTTCCTATAAAAACAATTCCACTTTTTTTAAAGGAATACATAACTACAGTCATTGGTATCTGCCTTGAGTTCTACTCTATAAAGCTCCTCGATTTACATCATACTCATCCTTACCTTAGTAGCATCTCAGCATCGCTGTACCCTATAGGGTGGACTGGGATTTTAGGGAGTCCTACACCATCCTTCACGGAAGATCTGTAGGCGTACTCTGATGAAAACAAAATATGAAATACTAATTCTAGACTAGAATTAAACATGCCACCTTACCAAATCATAGGAGGTCACAATCAGGGGTGTAACTGTAGATCATGAGGCCCTTTTGCAAAGTTTTGATGAGGCCCCTGGGTGACCTCCCTACTGTCAATGATATTAAAGTCAGGTAGCAGGAGAGCTATATGCATTTGCTTTCTTGAATGGAAATGTCACAAGGGGTACAGGGTCAGTGTCAACAACAACTTCTGCAATCCTTAATGGGGCCCCTTTTACGCCCCCAGGCCCAATAGCAACTGCATGGGCTGCTATGGCTATTGTTACACCACCGGTCACAATTATGCATGCAAGCTTGACTAACACAATGGAATAACAATATATATACACACACATTGAAATTACTACCAGAGTCACATACAGTAGACTGACTATTTGTGGTTTTCAGTCAATTTTCAAAATTTTACTACTAGGTGCAGAGAAGTCCTTCTGACAAACAAACACCAGAGTTGTTCTCCAGTCCTGGCACAGATATTACAGTTTATATCAGACAACCTCCCATGTTCGAATATAAAATGTAGATGCAGCTAAGAATATGACCAGCTGTCTGCTGATCCGGTTCTTGTACCTTTAGCAGGGTAACCTGGAGTTAGAGGGTCTCCGGCTCCATTAAGGTTCAGCACGTTCCCTCGCTGGGCCCCTCCGCCTGGCAAGTTCCAGCCATCCGGATAGGGCTCTACGCCAGGGGCGCAGTAGTCGGCTGGGTCGGAAAACAGGATAATCCCAATGGCTCCTGCGTTTTCAGCATTATTGACCTGGAACAGCATTGTTACACTTTCATATCAAAATCAAATAGAAATATTGAACAAAATTGAAAGCATATTTTCAAAAAGAGAACCTTATGCAATGTCACATTTGTTTCCATCCAGAGCTGTATTATTTTTCACCAAATCTGATACAAGTGATCGAGCGTCTATAGAGACGCTCGATCGCTTGACTGTGTTGAGCTCCCGGCCGGCCGTGTAATTACAACGGCCGGCCGGGAAGCTGCTCGTCGGGCTCCACTTTCTGCTCGTCACAGACGAGTGGATTTTTCGAGCCCTGTATGTATATATATATATATTTCACACATAAAGATGTTATCAAGAAACTATAAAATTGCATCAGCTTACCCCATGAGGGGTGCCGTATTTTGAGATTCTTCAAAGTCCTTAAAGGAGGACTATGAGGTGAGTGATTTACACTCATCCTCATAGCTAAGGCCGACGTGTAACAATGAAACTGTCACAGGTCAGCTCTATAGATTGGGAAGTGAGCGAGCACACACCGTCGATCGCTCACTTCCCGATCATATCCCTGCAGAGAGCGGTGACAGTCAGTCACCGTTCCCCACAGGGATTCCCCCTCTACTCTCTGATCCTCCAGCACTGAGTGGAGGAACAGACGGGCCAGGAACAGCTGGCTCTGCCTCCAGATTGACAGCGGGCTCTGCCTATCAGCCAGCTGGGTGGATCCAGACAGTATTGTCGGGATCCGTCCTGGCTGCGGCGCTCTGAGTATAAAGTGGGCAATAGGCCGCTATATACTGAGCTTTGGGTCACGGGAGGACGTCAGTATATGTCCTCCCGTGACCCTAAAGAGAACTATGGGATAAAAAGCTTACTCCATAGTTCTCTTTTAGGAGACCCAAGCAACATTAGGAGGTGGATAGCACGTCCTCTAGGGATGATGGATATTTACCGCCGTTAATACAAAGTATGTATGTCCTTGCAATATATGCACACCCTTGGGAGATGATCTACCCTAAGCAATGTAAAGCATACTTGGCTGCAATGAAATCCAAAGCATGTTATCAGCCCTGTCTGAGTTCTCCCCTGTTGGACTACAGAACATCCTTCCCTCTCCTCATCTCCATACCATAAGGGGGAATCATGTAATCACAAGAGGAGAATTGGACAACGCTGCTTTAGATTTTAGTGCAGCAGAAGCAGACTGTTCAGAAGGTTAGGATAGAAACTCCATGGATTTCTGGCAGATTCAACAGGTATTTTTTATCTGCAGTTTTGAGATAAAACATAGGGGTGTGTGCATGCATTGCAGAGTATTGCAGAGATGCATTACATGCGTTTTTCTTTTTTTACATTTTGCCCAGACATACACATAAGACGTTGGTTTCTCACCTTATTTCCTCGAAAGATTTTTCCATATCTGGCGATAGCAATCTTCCCTTGAACACTGATGTTTAGGACTCTTTCCAGATAGTGGAAGTCTTCTATTCGGCCATAATTGACATAAACAGGCTCTCCCTGTGGAGATAAAAATACCTTTCTCAGACCATTGTGATCATCCGAATGGATTGCAGGACCTGTCACCTGTCCTGACTCTGCAAGAGTACATTAAATGATACTACAACTTAAAAAAATAAAAAAAAGCAAAAATGAACCGAACAGTCAAGATAATGAGCCACAATAATAACAACACACATGCTTTACTTCAGAAGAGTGCCCTGCTCATATATCTTCTTTATTGCAGAAGGTTCATGAAGTGCAAGAAGAAAACTGGGACCTGCTGGCTGTAAGGAAGTAGACTTACATGGAACACAACTACTGTGTAATGTTACTATAAAGCTTTCTCAGGCATTGATATTTCACTTGTGGTTTACAGCAGTGGTTCTCAACCTGTATTTAACCTCAGCACCCACATATGTCCTTGGTCATCGAGCCACATATGTCCTTGGTCATATGCATGGAGCACCATCCATATGTGCATTGCTGGTACAGCTCCCTTGCATGCTCTGTAGAGGTGCCGGGAGCCAGAATGTGACATCATTTTGGTCCAGGCACCTCTACAGGACACACGAGGAGCTGTAAGCAATGCATGTATGGATGGAGCTCCCTTGCGGCCATAGCGCAATCTCACCCCACCTCAAGTGGACACTCCGCGCCGTGCAGCATATTTTGAATGGCTGCTTGCAGCACGCACTAGGGGGAGGCTGATGAGCCTCTCACACTAGAAAGGTGGAAGAAGGTATGCGGTGACCCACTGAACACGGTGGGTGACCCACTTTTGGGTCACAACCTACCAGTTGATACCAATAGTTTACAGGGTATTAAACCATATCGTATTGATAAGTCATGCATATACCCGACAGCCCCATCAGCTCCTATTTGGTCTTAGTGCAACTTGATAGGTTCTCCTATTACACTGCGAGTAGGGTTTGTTTTTTTCAATCTCTTGAGCAAGACACCTGCAGTGTTCACATGAATTTAAAGCCTAACTCAGGGCAAAATAGTTATTGTTTAAAAAGCTCCATTGGCCTCTAGTTTAAAAATAAAGAAAAAGCAGCTCAGATTGTAATACCCCCTTTCAATCAAGAGCTGACCTCTGCAGTATCATTTCTTCACCACAAGATCTCCTAAGTCTTCCAGGCTGGAGGACACCTAGCAACACTCAACCTGGGCGCATACACCATGTCCTACCCAGATATCTGCGCTGGCGGATGGGAGCGGGGAGGGGGGAATCCAGTCCCTCCCCTGTCCCGGCTCTCTGCCGTGACAAGATCGAGAAGTGAGCGAACGCCGGTATGTGTTTGCTCACTTCCCGATCTACTGAGCCGACCTGTGACAGTTTCATTGTTACAGGTCGGCTAGAACTATGAGGATGAGTGAAAAGCACTCACCTCATAGTTCTCCTTTTGAGGAAAGCAGAGTATTCTGCAGGTTACTGAGTAGACTGAGTTGGAGATGCTGCTCTAGGTACCCAGGAATAAAGTTAGTAGTTTCTATATAATTGAACTAAACTATAGAATCATACAAGGTCAAAAACAAGCTTACCTCGGGGGTTCCAGCAGGTGAATATGCATTGTACGGAGGGACAACATTAGTGATATTCTCATATCCAGGAGGATCAGGCTCACGCAAAGACGTAGTACCCAACTAGACAAGATCAAATGCAAACACCAGAATGAATCAAAGACCATACTGAGGTAAAGAGATTTACTTCCAAAATACACACATGTGTGCAAATAGTTAAATTATATCTAAACCCAATAACAAAAATCTATTCTATTGCAGTGTACTAGGCCTTCAATGTGGGGGTTGCATTAGTTTTAGGGTTTTTCCCCCCTTTATTTTCACCTGGTGATCCTGCCGGGAACACACTTCCTGTCCTAGGGGACAATTCCCACTCTCTCTATGGAGGAACAGCATTGCCATCCTAGGCCACTTGTGGAATAGCAAAGGAGTGGACCAGGCAGGAGCTTCATTTAGCAGGTTTACTGATAACAGGTGTAGCTGGGACCGAGCAACAAGCAGTTCCAAAGAACAAAGACTCGCAGACCCCTTTCTAAAGCTGGCCATACACTTTACAACCATCCCAAGACCGGGCTTCCGATGACCGCAATGCTAAGCGGGCAGTGTGCGCGTGCGCACACCGGCCCGTTCGGCAATTGTCTCCCGAGCATGCCACAAACCAGCCGAAAAGCGTAAGATTTTCGGCTGGTTTTCGAACATGCTCCTTAGACAAAAGACGTGCGACCGCACAGTAGAAACGGTCGCACGCTTGCCATACACTTTGCGATTATCGTACGATCGCGGGATTTCCCGCGATTATCGTGCGATAATCGCACAGTGTATGGGCACCTTTTAAGAAATTTTACAGTACAACCATATGGGCTACAATATGATTGGCTGCCAAAGCCTACGTCACTGCAGTGCAACTTACCATAAATCTGACATTCCTCAGACAGTATGTCTCCCAAGTTGTTCTAGACCCTTCTATATGAATTCTTTTGCAGCCCAAGAGCATATACTGGACATGTGCCGAGAGTATATCTTCTGAGGGTTTATTAGTATGTCTGTATAAAGTTCACCTGGATGTCTGTATAAATCTGCTCAACTTCTAAGACTAAATAACTTTTAATATGAAA
>NW_017307164.1:685552-687953 GCF_000935625.1 Nanorana parkeri | reverse complement strand
TAAACATGTTAACTAATATCAACAACATGCAGTGAATAAGTTAATATCAGCTTCTGATTTTGAGTCTGATCACCCCCTCCTTCCATCATTTCCATTACATAGGCGAGTGGGATTGTAGTTTATAGAAGACCCCTGTGGAAGCTGATAACATTGTTTGAGAAATCAGTTCAGTACACAGGAAGTTATAGATATTTTGGGCTTGTTCATACCACATCCAGTGCATTCTAGCATTGTCAGTGGCAGGAACGCACTGGATCCCACGTTCTGGGGCGGGAGGGGGCGTGGTGGTACCATTCAAGTTAATGGTGTGACGTAAGCCCGGCCCAGACCCGCTGTACGTCAATCCCACGTGACCATACACAAGTCTGAACCGAGCGTGAGCGTCACAAGGATGTGGCGATACCACTCTCAGCCTCTCATTTCCCAGCTCGCAGGACACAATCTCAGGTCAGCAGACCGAGAGCGATCGTCACCAGGGTTGGGTAACTCAGCAGTTAACCCTTTACACACCAAACTTCCACTGCCACCATGTGTTTTCCGGAACACAAACCGTGCCCAGCAAATGCTGCGACTATTCAAAACACTTAAACAATGCCTGTGATAGCGCTGTACTCTCAGACAGGAATATGAGAGGATTCACTATACAGTAGCGCTCTTCAAAGAGCAAGGATACTTTAAATTCGTATTTAGAGCATAGAGATAAGCTTAACGATTTTTTATATCGTCCTTTAATAAAAGAAACGGTGCAGAAAATATACAGAAAAAAGATTTAATAAAAAAAGAGACACAATATATATATATACAAACAGCAAAATGAAAGCGAATAAAAGAAGAATACTCAACAGTCCTGGAATTGTGAGTTCCAAAAGACTTCAGAGTTCAAGAAGCAAAGTGGAAGTCTGCCGGGCTCTTCTTCAAGCCGACTTCCAGCAGATAATGTCCAAAGATTAAAGGGGAACTCTTCTGCGATGTTCAGACTTCTAGTTCCTCGATGATGTTTAAAACAAGAGCCACTCTAGTTGCCAACACAGAGTATTTTATAAGACCCTTTTGGAGGGTGTCCCGGAGCCAGCCCCTAGGCCGGGGTGGGCGGGCAAACGGGCAGAGGATGAACCTTTAGTTTACCTATCACCGCCCAAATTCCAAAGTATCAAAAATGTAACTTGATTTTCCAACGTAGGGTTTCTGACTTTTGTGGGAATGCGAGGTCATCACCTAGCAGACCTGCTTGTTTATATAAGAAGTCCACTCCTAATATATGGAGGGCCTAGTGCCATGCCTTTTTACGACAGTCATAAAAGGATTAGCAGAGATATGTTGCAATGTCCCTCTGACTGGGCAATAAAAGATCACAGCCAGAGCATCTCTTTGTGGAATGTGGAGGGACCTGTCACATCACTGAATGAAGGCCTGCAGGTGCTCTGAACTGGGGCACAGCACATTATATTTGGTATATTCAGACTCAGACCCCCTTATCGTCACAGATGGTTTGCAGCATTTTTTATGTTGGATGTTTTATTTTGGTGGTACAACATGATTTGGGTTGAAAATCTCTGAAATCTACTTGCTCAGGAAGCCTGGAAGAGGCGAAACGTGTTGAGAAAGTTAAAGACCATAATAGGACTATTATTAGCAGTCCATGTTGGTTATTTGTATGATATTTTTAATACAGACGGGGTTTCTGTTTTTAATGTTGTAATAAGATATGTACGTTTTTACCAAACCACTAATGTTGCTCCCCTTATAATTTTCCTTTTTTTGACATGCATTTTACAGCAATGCCGAATGGCAACCGGCTACAGAGAACTACAAATCCCAGCAATGCATTATACATCAACGCAGAATAATACCATCAGCTATAGAGGACTACAAATCCTAGCAATACATGATACAGCAATTCAGAATAATATGATGTTACATGCTCTATGCTGCTCCGGGGCACAGGCCTTATGTCTCCAGAGGAGGATCTCAGGAAGGCTGAACGTGGTCTCAGGGGAGCTGTGCAGGGTCTCAGGAGGCTGTGGGGATCTTAGGAGGCTGTTCGGGCTCTCAGGTGGCTGTGCGGGCTCTCAGAGGCCCCCCCGAAAACAACAGAGTATGTAGCTTCACATAATTTTGTATTGCTGTATAATGTATTGCTGGAATTTGTAGTCCTCTCTAGCCGGTCTCCTTACTCCCTCCCTTGGCTGCCTCTCCTCGCTCTCTTCTCTATAGTCTCAAATAAAAAATGCCGCACGCGGCGCTAGAGTGTTCGGGTTTCACTTGAAGGAAAGGTGGCAACCCTGGGTCCCCTGCAAGTGCGGGACGTCAGGCAGCCACTTCCATGTAAAAATTGAAAATACCAAGGAGAGGGAGAGAAAGGGGGGAGAGAGAGAGGGGGGGAGAGGGGAGAGAGAGAGAG
>NW_017307164.1:684281-684855 GCF_000935625.1 Nanorana parkeri | reverse complement strand
GACTTCCAGCAGATAATGTCCAAAGATTAAAGGGGAACTCTTCTGCGATGTTCAGACTTCTAGTTCCTCGATGATGTTTAAAACAAGAGCCACTCTAGTTGCCAACACAGAGTATTTTATAAGACCCTTTTGGAGGGTGTCCCGGAGCCAGCCCCTAGGCCGGGGTGGGCGGGCAAACGGGCAGAGGATGAACCTTTAGTTTACCTATCACCGCCCAAATTCCAAAGTATCAAAAATGTAACTTGATTTTCCAACGTAGGGTTTCTGACTTTTGTGGGAATGCGAGGTCATCACCTAGCAGACCTGCTTGTTTATATAAGAAGTCCACTCCTAATATATGGAGGGCCTAGTGCCATGCCTTTTTACGACAGTCATAAAAGGATTAGCAGAGATATGTTGCAATGTCCCTCTGACTGGGCAATAAAAGATCACAGCCAGAGCATCTCTTTGTGGAATGTGGAGGGACCTGTCACATCACTGAATGAAGGCCTGCAGGTGCTCTGAACTGGGGCACAGCACATTATATTTGGTATATTCAGACTCAGACCCCCTTATCGTCACAAATGGCACTGCT
>NW_017307164.1:666483-684245 GCF_000935625.1 Nanorana parkeri | reverse complement strand
CCCCCGCAATACCCTCTGTCCGGTGCGGTCGGAAAAAATAGTGCAGGCATTGATGTGCCACACGTTGTGGTGCATGCAATCGCACTGTGGGTGGTTGGGGGGGGGTTGGAGGCTGCGGTGCCATTGATAATAATTAATAATGGCACCGCCACGTCCCCTCCCACCCCAGAACACAGGGAGGCCTGCTTTATGGGATCCAATGCATTCTGGCCACTAACCGTGCTGGAACGCACTAGATGTGGTGTGAACAAGCCCTTAGGCAGGTTCAGTGGGTATTGTTTCATACTTCCTAAAAATGTGCTTGGCCTGAAAAAGTAAAAACTAATGCAGCCAAATGTAAGGACTGGTAACATTGTTCCATTTTTGTTCTGGGGTTTAATGCTCAGACTTACATTCTCCTGCCCAACCGATTAGTTCAAAACTCTAATGGATAGCCCTATCAACCAATAGGAAAATGCAATAGGCTGAGGAAGGTGGGTCAAAGCAGTCAAAGCCCTAGAGGGGCCTACACTACAGAGAGCTTCCAATGTATTAGTTTTTAAGTCTAAGTTTGCTTTATGTTACATTCATTATAGAGATTTGTTCAGATTGTCCCTAATGCAGCTTTTTATTCTTAGCACCCTAGTTGAGGTTTCTCCTTTGTCTCCTACTTATGTTATTGGAATGTTAATTAGAAAATATGCCCGCTTTGCATTTTATGTTTAATGGAACTTGGTGAAATCAAAAAAAGAGACTTTCAGACCTTGTCCAGCCGCTATCCATCAACGTGGCTAAATCTATCGTCTGCATTTATCTCTCTGCTGATTAATTGTGAAAGTCACATTTAAAAAGGTCAATAGAACAACCGCATCAGTTGAAGAAATGATCATAGGAAAAGTTAACTGTTCTGATGTTTGGCTCATGAAGCGTCGGGTGAATGTCCCACTCTTCTCTTAAAGCAGAACTCCGGGGAAAACAATTCTTAACCCTTGCAGTAGGGCTACCCCTGCGCTGCAAAGGTTAAGTGCTCATTTGTGTATAGGTTTAAAAAAAAATGTATACTCACCCGTTCCTCGGAGCGGTCTGTCTGTTAGACCGTGTCCCTTGAGCCTCTCTTCCCCTCCGCTGCAGCTGTCTAAGGATCCTTGAGTCATCATGTTTTATAGACAGTATATTTGGTGTGAGGATACCAAGGGACAGGCCATTGCTGCAGTGAAGTAGCAGACAGGCTGGAGGGAGTGCTGTCAGCTGGCTGGCTCCGAGGACCGGGTGAGTATAACTTTTTTTTAACCTAGACACAAATGAGCATTTAACTTTTGCAGTATGGGGCTAGCCCCACTGCAAGGGTTAAGAATTGTTTTCCCCAGAGATCTACTTTAATAAAACAAAGCATACAAATTAAAGGAGAACTATGAGGCGAGTGCTTTTCACTCACCTCATAGTTCTAGCCGACCTGTGACAATGAGACTGTCACAGGTCGGCTCAGTAGATCGGGAGGTGAGCGAACACATACCGCCGTTCGCTCACCCCTCGATCCTGTCACGGCTCTCTGCTGTGACAGGGGAGGGGCGGTATAATGCGGCGTCTCAGTATACCGCGAGCTGTAGCTTGCGGTATACTGAGCTCAGGGTGATGGGAGGACGCTAGTTTGTGTCCTCCCGTTACCCTAAGGAGAACTATGGGGAAAAGACTTAACCCCATAGTTCTCCTTTAATGGTGGAGAGTGTTTGGCTTTCTATTTTCTGTGTGTATGTATAGTAATAGGTAGGGATGCACAGATACCGATACTAGTATTGGTGCTGATGCAGAGTATTTGGGCGAGTACTCGACCAAATGCTCTGATGCCTAGCCCGATACTTCCGGTATCAGGAAGCCGGGGAGCAAGTCATTGCAAGCTGACCGGCTTCCTGATTGGCCGGGAAGCCGGCTCCATGCTCCCTCGTCCCGCTATATACTGAGCTTTGGGCCACGGGAGGAGGTTAGTATATGTGCTCCTGTGACTCTAAAGAGAACTATGGGATAAAGAGGTTACCCCATAGTTCTCTTAACTGTACATCCAGAACTGCTGGTGTATACTACCGATAGAGCCTAATATTATAGAGCCATTCATTCCAAGCTGCATACAGCTATGGCCATGCAGTGCATAAAACCATGGCTTCTATAGAGTAGGGCTTGGAGATCAACAAGAAAACACAAAAGTCTATGCTGAGAAAGAACTAAGAGAGTTTAAAATCCCCACAGAACTAATGCGTAGCACAGTACTGCCTTCTTAGAACAGAAGGTATTCGTATGTTTCATTTCAGCACATATGACAAAAATAAGATGATTATTCCTCATTTCAGGATAGTAAGTGAAAATTGTTCCTTCTCCTCACCATAACATTCCGCGTTATACTTTTATACAATAAAAAAAAGGCACATTTCTAAAGCACAGTGATGCATATAGCCCTCTCCTGGTTGTAGAAGTCAAAAGAAAGCTATTCAAATGAATAGGAGTGAGGGGAAAAAAAAAGTAATGTGAACGACCTCTCCTTTAAATCACAAAGTTTGTTTGCCAGATTAAGCAGAAAGTACTCAATGTCTGACCATAGGCTCCACACCATGGCCTGTATTTTATGAATGGGCTGTAAAATGCAGGCCATTGTGTGGACTAACTTTGCGATGTATAGGAATATGCACTACATTATAAATGTGTTATTGGGCAAAGTTGCTGAAAACAGATTGGTTACTACCAATTACTGCACCGTTGCCCTTTGGCACATCAGCCTCATGCATAAAAGTATTTGTAGGAAGAATATTTGTTGGGATCTTTCCCACAACCTGCCTGCTACAAAGCCAGCAGTGGCAACTTGTATGTAGAATACAGATCTCTGGATTGGTGGCATGGATGAAAGTCTAATGCATATTGTCACACTTACTCTGCCCTGATCTACAAATGTAGCATGACTGTCCTACTTCTGGAGTTCTCCTATTTAAATGAAGAGTTTTATAGCTATAATGTTTTACTCCGTCTTCCTGTGCATTTTACCTCTGCGCCTTGTTCATCAATAATGGCGATATAGTTGGGATTTGTGTCATTTGGGTATGACAAGAGAATGTCATAGAATGCTAATTCCACTTTATCCAGTCCGTATTCTCTCCACTGGGCTTGGATTTGCTTGGCTAGAAGCAAGTTCTCCTCCGTACCGGCTAAGTGGGGAACTTGGGTGAAATTGCTGCAAAAAAAAAAAAGGAAGAAGTAGTTATTGGCTGCACACCAGAATTATTTAAAGTGAAAATTATTATTATTTAATACCATCATCTCCTGTAGCATAAAATAAAAGTTACAAAAATAGCATAAAAGGGTGGAAACTAGAGAACATACAAATGCTCCCAGTGACCAGTAAAATCAGTTGTATAGAAATGAGACATATAAGAGATTGCAATCAGTTTTATAGAATAAAACAAACGTGAAATTACAAATTTAGAGCGATGTGAAGAAGGGCATTAAAGAGGCAAAACAAATGACCAGAGCCTAGAAGTAAAAGGTTTTTTTTTTTCTGTCTGGTCAGATTTTAAAGCTAAATTTTAAATGGATATAAAAAAAACAAAAACACAGGATATGATCCAATCACCTACAAATCAGCTTTCAGACTGGAAGATGGAGGGGTAAGATTGGGAGCCAATTAGATGTGCTGCATGCAAATATGCTGACAAAGAACAAGCTAATAGGAGAAAAGAGCAGGGTGAGCAGGGAAGTAACCTCATAAGTCTTCCACTGCTCTTTCACTGTCCAGCCAATAGGCTGGGGAGAAGGCACAGCTTTATTCCTTCTAGAGTCAGCAACTGTGGCAGGGTTTGCCAGAAATCTCATCCCCCGTTGTGTGTTATGGTCTTTGGAGGAAGCCACAGCTACAACACAGCAGTGTGTAACCTAGCACAGTGAGGCCGGAGCTACAACAGCCTCTAACTTGAAGTCAGAGGCTTGAGCTCTGCGGATGGTTTGGACCAATGGCAAAGCGCCATGGGTCAAAGCCGTCCAATAACAAAAAAAAACAAACAACATCAATGGCATTCATCTAGATGCCTCATCAGTGATGAGTAAGTGAGGGAAAGGGAGTCTCCTCTCTGTCTCCTCCACCCATAGCTTGGTGACCAGGCTGGTGGCAGGCTGGGGGGGTACCTCAACTACCACTGAACTCACCGCACGTCCCTGCTTAAAGGACAACTATGAAGTGAGTGAAAATCACCCAGCCTCATAGTTCGAGCTGACGTGTGACAATTAAACTGTCACACGTCGGCTCAATAGATCCGGGAGTGAACACATACCGTCGCTCGCTCACTTCTCGATCCTGTCCCTGCAGAGAGCCGTGACTGTCACTCACAGTACCCTACAGGGATTCCCTCCCTCTCCTGTCCAATCCTCCAGCGCTGACTGGCGAAACAGACGGGTGAGGGGGCGGGTACAGCTGGCTCTGCCTCTAGATAGGCAGAGCCAGCTGTCAATCACGAAGCTGGGTGGATCTCGACAGTAAGGTCGGGATCCATCCCGGCTGCGGCGGTCTCAGTATACCGTGAGCTGTAGCTTGCGGTATACTGAGCATTGGGTCATGGGAGGACGCTAGTTTGTGTCCTCCCGTGACCCTGGGGAGAACTATGAGGAAAAAACACTGACCCCATAGTTCTCCTTTAAGATTAAAAAAAATCCTTTCTGCATGGTATGCGTGGATTCCACATTGGTTTACATACACTTTAAATGTTGAAATGTTCTCAATGTAATGAAAAGTTTGGGTGTCATTAAAAGACTTTCCCCCCAAAAGTGTTTTATTTCATTTTAAGACTTTAAAGAAAACTCAGGTACCTACGTATCATATAGTTGTTTTCCAAAACAAGAAAATTGTCCTCATTTTAGTAAAAATATATCAGCATCTTCAAAAAAAGATCAGATAAATAGGAGCTCCTTGCTGAGATTTCAGTAGCACCTTTGACCCACGCCTGCTGTTAGTAGAGATGCCTATTATTCATTCCCAAAAAGGACCCTCGTTTATTAGTAAAGGACAACTAACGGCATTATACGTGCTCTGACCTCAGAATAAGGTTGCATTGCTTAATAATATATTCATTTTACCCAGCTCATTTACAAACATTAATTGCCAGTCTGGTTCGGTTAGTCATCAACTGCGTGACGGTTAATAAATACAGCTAAGGTGACTTGACTCACATGGAATAGAACGTTACTGGTAATTATGAGATATTAGGAGATTTTCTTTCATTACACATAACAGGCGCAGATGCAAGAATTATATTTATTTCCTATTGTGTATTCTAATCATTTCCTGACATCCTTGTAAAAATGTTTTTCTTTATCAAAAAGTAACTATGGAAACATTTTTATAACAATAATAGCATAACTGCAACCAATTTTCTTTTTTTTAGTTTTTATATAGGATGGGGAACAGTTTAAAAGGGGAAGTTCAGGTAGAATAAAATATATTCTCCCCGATGATTAGAACTGGCATGACATGTTGCAGCTGCCCCACGCTCTAATGGATCAACAAGAAAAAAAACCGCTAGATTTCCCCCATCCACTCTTACAACATGGATGTTATGGAGAAGAAAAGGAGAGGGAGTTATTCTGTAGTCATGTTCTAGAGTGACAACACTGCTCCTCCACAAATACAGTATGGAAAGCATTGTCATCTAGGATAGGATGTGTGTTACTGGCAGGATCACCGGGTGAAAAATAAAAAGCAAAAAAAAAGAAATGAAAAAATTAAAAAAAAAACTTATGTATCCACCTCATCTAAGGACTGGTAAGCTGAAATATATAAAAATGTTTGGGTTTAAGAAGGCTATAAAAAGGAAGATGGCATAATTTGCTCACAGGGTGTAAGCGATTTAGAGATACAGCAGACCACACAACTGCTATGAGGTTCAGCCACACAAAAGTAAGTGCAGTCAAGGCCGGCACGAAACTAGGCAAACAAGGCAGCCGCCTGAGGCGTGCTGCCACCTAGGGCAAGTAGCTGGTCTTGCCTAGGGCATGTGGGTGCAAGTAGCTGGTCTTGCCTAGGGCGCAAAATAGTCCAGCAACGGCCCTGAGTGCAGTCTACCTGAAAAATGATTCATCCAATTTCCCAAGGGCAATTATTGTATATACAGTTCTTCATCCGATTGCTTATAATGCATTTGAGCATTTTGAGAGTGTTGGTTATTGCTTTACAATAGAAGCTATGACAAGTGTGAGAGACCAAGACTTGAAATCAGTAGAGACCAAATTACCATTTAAAAAAGGAAAAAACATGAAACAATTGACAAGCACACATTACTTTTGGCATCTTTAATTTATGGGGAAAAACCATCCCGATTGCTCCATATTTGTGCACCAATGGTCTGCCAGGCACTCCTGCGACTGCTAGGGTTGCCACCTTTTCTTCAAGTGAAACCAGAACACTCTAGCACCGCGCTCGGCTATTTTTGCGGGGGGAGAATATAGAGGAGAGGGTGAGGAGAGGCAGCTAGGGGAGGGAGTAAGGAGCCAGCTACAGAGAGCTACAAAACCCAGCAATACATTATACAGCAATACAAAATAATGTGAAGCTACATACTCTGTGCTGTTCTGGGTTGGAGCCCTGATGTCTTCAGGTGGCCTGGTGGTTTGTGCCGGCTGTACGACACTCGGGTGGGCTATGCGACACTCGGTGCTGTCTGGTCCATGGTGTCTCACCAGGCGGACCTCAGGCGGGCAGCACCATGTCAGGGAGCCGGTGTGTCGAATTATGTTCTCCTTTAAAACTTTGTTCCCCCCGCTGCTCGGCTATTTGTGTAACCCCGCCAATTCATGCCTCTTCAGCTGCATAGGGATCTGGCTGGGCACCCGGACACAACAAAACCAGACTGTCTGAGTGAAAACCGGATGGGTGGCAACCCTAGCGACTGCCCATCCTCTTCGAGTTTGCATGCCTCTGATCATAGAGGCAGACCTGGGCCTGGACCAGTCTAATGAAGTCCTAAGTAGACATGTGGTTCAGTGTTGAGTCCTCCATCTTGATTCCA
This sequence comes from Nanorana parkeri, assembly GCF_000935625.1. Lineage (NCBI taxonomy): Eukaryota > Metazoa > Chordata > Amphibia > Anura > Dicroglossidae > Nanorana > Nanorana parkeri. The sequence continues at coordinate 677,232 of NW_017307164.1, read as the reverse complement.
GTGTGCTGTGTGACAGGCGGAGGTCCTCCCTCCATGCTGTGTAAACCGCGCGGTTATCACTAATAAAAAACGCACATGCATGTGCACAATTTCAATACTAGGCTATGGGACTGAAACCAAGCTGGATCCGCCTCAAAGTAGCTCCTGCATTTTTTTTTTTAGATAAGTTAAGCATCTGGAATCAAATTTACTTCCATTCTTGACACCTACAGTATGTAGTAGATACGGTAGCAATGCTATGTTTTTGTTTCCTAAAGAGAGCTTCACTTTTAACTTCACAAAGTTACAAAGCTTCACAAAAGTTATATGTCTCTTTTGTCCAATAAAAATCACACAGCATACTGATCCTCCATTCCGCAAATGCTGGACATACAACTGCTGAAGTGGTTGTTCAGAATATTTATACAGAAGTAAAATCTTTTTCAAATGATTAATTAAAACCGCGACAACCTGTCAAATCATTATGTACTTGAATCATCAAGTTCTATTCATCACATTCAGGAAATTATCACAAAATGTTTCATTTTATATCTTGTTTACCTGGCAAAAGGACAAGGCAATTATTTCATTTGTTGGTGCTCCGGAGTGCAGGTTGTCTGACCTCTTCTGGGCCTCACACAAGTGGTTTGCTCAAGAGGATACTATTGTCAACATTGTCATAAAGTAATTACAGTCAATAAGTTTTTTAGCTTTGGATATCCTGGGAACAGTTTAAAACCACTTCCAGAGTTTTATTAATGACTGGTTCCCTTTTAGGAGATTTTCCCTCACTTCCTTTCCAAGTGACTACAGTCACAGGTTGAGGAACAGCGGTTAAGATCCCAAACATATATGGAGACAGCAGTGAGAACTTAAAGTAGAAATTGCTAGGAATGGTGCTGTACCAAAACCAAATGAGAAGATACAAAGCCATCAGCAATCCACATAGATGTGTTTCACATATTTACTGTAAAAACAGCATCAAACAGTCAAAGGAAACTAATGTTTTGGGCCCTTCTGATTACAAATAACTCAATCCTAAATGAAATAATTTGATTTGGATGAAAAAGAGCAGCGTTCAAATGCTCCCCAACCCCTGTCAAGGCCATAAAGAGGGGGATGAAACATGAAAGATCCTTGTAAAATGAAAAAATAGGTGTACTTTAATCTTACTCTCTAGTACTTTCCAAGCAACACAATCTTATTCATATCAGTCCCGGACCATCAAAATCCAGTAGACTATTGTCCTGGCAACAGAAAAACAAGCATACAATAGAACCTTGGTTCTCAATTGGTGGGTCGTGACCCAAAAGTGGGTTGTGATCCCGTGCTCAGTGCATCGCCGCATGCCTTCCACTTTTCTAGGTGAGAGGCTTCTCAGCCTCCTTTTAGTGCAGCATTGTCCATTCTCACACTGAGCAGCCATTCCAAATATGCTGCCCAGTACAGAGTGCCGACTTGGTACTAGAATCTAGCAACACCCATGCTCCAAGGGCTTGATAAATTCCAACAGCTGCAAAAAAAAAAAAAAAAGAAGAAGGACAACCACTGCTTGTAGAGGCAAAGGAACTATGTTAACAGACATAGGAACAGCTAGTAAATCTATGTTTCTTGGGGGATCTGCTGTGTTTCAGATTCATGAGATCGTTAATGCTTCCCTGCACATTATGCCAACTGAAGAACCGTTGTGATGCATTTCTTGGTCAAAATGTGAAGGAATTAAAATCAGTTTTAGTTTGTATATTGTCCATACTGTGGCAGCAGGCTGATAAAAACGTCTGGGTCTAGCCAGGATGGCAGAGTATATGCCAGGTTCAGGTGTTCTACTAAAAGGTTGCCCTCTAGGGGGAAGTGCTGAGAGGGCTGGAGGCTTGGAGGTAACAAGCCCAGCTGAAGATAACTGGCTTGTTAGGGCTTCTACAAGAACTCCCAGCCTCCTAAGAAAGGAGCTCCACCCTGGAACCAGACTGTGTGTCTGGTGGACTGGGAAGCAGACCACCTGTGTGGCAATCCGCCTGTGTGGCAAAAGAGCCAGCCTGTGTGGCAGTCCTCCTATGTGGCAAAAGGAAAAAGGACAAGCCGGTGTGGCTAGCGTTTTGGATACAGCCTGTGTGGCCAGACGTTTTTTTTTAACCACTTCCGGGCCGGCCGTAGTAAAAAAAAACGGCCGGCCCGGAGCTCTGTAGATCTGAGTGAGCGTCTTTAGACGTCCGCTCAGACACGCCCCCGCGGGAATCGGCCGAAATGTAAAAACAGGCAGCGATGCCGGTTACCATACAAGCGATCCGCTGTAGAGCCGGCGGATCGCGTGTATGGGGTACCGATCGGTTCCCCCCCCTGCCGTTGTCCCACTGATCCCAGGCTCCGCTGTGCCCGGTGTGAGCCCGGGATCAGCAGGTCGCCTGTGTCACAGGGGATCAGAGGGAGCTCGGTACACGAGCACCCTCCGGTCCCCTCTCCTCTGTCAGAATGCGGAAGTGTTGTATATTACATCACTTCCGCATTCTTGTGTCATTCTCCAGCTTCAGATGCTGGAGAGAAGCTGATGAAGCAGATCTCTGCTTCATCAGCTTCTTCAGGGGGGTCCTAGGTGACATTAGGGGTCTTGGAGACCCCTGATGTCTCCATAAAGAGGACCTGTCACATATTTTGCTATCACATGGGGGCTAATAAAAACCCCCTATGTGATAGCAATAAAGTTTAGTAAAAAAAAAAGAAAAAAAAGGAAAACAAAATTTAAGTCCCCCCTCAAAAAAAAGTTACACATAAAAAAACAAAAAATTTTTTAAAAGTCCCCACCCATACATACACGCATGCAAACATGCGTCGGGGCGCATACGTGTAAAAAAAGACGATTGCGCCCATTACGCCGCACATGTTACATATTGCCGCAAACGTTGCAGTGAGAGCAATAAGTCTAGGGCCATCAATCACTGACAACACTAAACTGATGAGCGGTAAAAGCTTTTAAAGTGTCGCCCAAGGCCAATTTTGGGTATGGTAGTTTTCTGCGATTTAGCGGGTGCGCGCAATTTTAAAGCTTGACATGTTTGGTGTCTATTTACCCGACGTGACCCTGACTTTTATATTTTACCAAAAAACTGGGTAATAATAAATGTTTCCTAACATAATGTAAAAAAAAACACTTGTTTTTCAAAATTTTCTGTAATTTTTCCTAATTATAGTAAAAAATAAAAACCCCAGTGGTGATTAAATACCACCAAAATAAAGCTCTATCTGTCCCCAAAAAATGGTATAAAATTAATTTCAGTACAGCGTTGCATGACGGAATAAACTTCAGTCAAAGAATCGCAGCGCTGAATACTGAAAAATGGCCTGGCCAGGAAGGGTGTCTAAACACCTGGTCTTGAAGTGGTTAAAGGACTTACCTGAAGTCGGTGAGACGAAAAAAAAAATTTTAAGAAAATTATACTTTGTGTTTGGAAACCCCTGCGAGGGAACACCTGTGTGGACGTTTCTTTCAATTAGAAATTAATAAAAGTGGGCAAAGAAGCCTTCAAAAGTGAAAAGCGAGTGGCGGTGTCCTTAATGTGCTACCGTTTGGCGCGAATCCTCACAATACCCATATAATTTATACAAAGTGGAGACGTGGAGGTGGAGGTGCAGTATATGAAGAGAGGTGTGGCCTTTCTAACAAGTAAGATAAATAGGGCGGGATGCACTAGTCTGTCACACAGAAGTCTTTCCCTAGGTGGATTGGTCCACAGTATGCAAAGTCTTTCCCTAGGTGCATCGGTCTACAGTCTCCAAAATCTTTGCCTAGCTGGATTGGTTCACAGGCTCTAAAGCCTTTCCCTAAGTGGATCGGTCGACATTTTCTAGGGGAGGAGAAGGCTGTAGGGGCAGCGGGACCAGGGCCGGATTTACTCCCCCTGCCACCCCAAGGCCAGGTTCCACAATACGCCCCCCGCGCCGCCAAGCCCCCCTCCCCATCAATTGAGAATGGCAACCAGATGGCAGGGCGGCGGGGGAGGGGATCTCGGCGCTCTGCCGCCCTGAGGCCGGGCCTCGGTGGCCTTGTGGGAAATCTGGGCCTGAGCAGGACACTCGAATTGGTGGAACATAAGGAGAGCATGGCAGGTGTGTGTGAGTAAAGTTTCTTTACATGTGGCTTACTGAAGAAAAATCAACAAGCCAAAACATTGCAATGATGTCACGGTAATTCAGAGGACTTACTGTAGATACTGTTTAATATTTTCCGCCTTCATTTCATCCCAGAATGCTTTTCTCATGCTTTGTACTTCTGGAGTAGCCCTCGAATGTCCAGTGGATTTTGCAAACCATCCTGTTTGGGCAAGACATTTACATATAAAATACAACCACAATAAGATACGATAATGTGTTATTTCCAAAGCCTTATTAAGAAAATGGTACTTGATACATATAATCATAGTGATCATATGTATCAAGTAGCATTTTCTTTAATAATTATTTAATAATGACTTTTCAGTTCAGTCCGTAGCCTTCTAGGAGCTTTACAAACTGCCAAAATATTCAAATATTGCTTCCTTGCAACTATGGCAACAGAACTCCCCCCCATCCCCACCACCCCCCCAAAAAAAAAAATCAAAAAAAAAAATCAAAAAAAAAAAATCACATTTCTTGCTCACGCTTGAGGTAAAATATCAGGAGTGCCCTGCAATAGCCTTAAGTTCAGTGCAGTGTTCCTTTTACTTTTGGTGATATACTGGTAACATCTACAGGGGATGAAGTGTTTCTCTTTCTTCTTACAAGGCTGAAACTGGCCATATAATGCAGAGCAACTCTTCCAATTAGAACTCAGTTTAAAACGGACCTTTGCACTCAAAAATCTAATTCTACCCATGCATCCCTCTATGTATGACGATTAATAATAACATCGACATGTCAGGTGTAAAATGCTGTGATTGTGAAATACTTACACTTGCACAGCATTCACTTCCTGCTTTGAAAGGGCAAAATGACTTCAGCTTGCCAAAGCAATGCACACTTGGATTGCCTTGTCATCAGCAGAGCATTGCTGGGAAATCTCATCTGTAATCTCACGAGATCTAAGGGAAAGGCGTTTCCCTCCCCTGAGAGGATGTGCATGGTCACATGTCCTATATGTGCCAGAAATCCAGGAAGTGAAAGGAGAGCTGGTAATCTGCCCTTAGTTAACATGGCCACTGTCAGAAGACTGGTGAAGAAAAGAGAAATACGCATTTGCCAAATTGAAGTTATTTGCACCTTTCAAAGCAGGAAGTGAATGCTCTGCAAGTGTAAGGGCTTGTTCACACCAAATGCAGACCAGATCGGCATGAGTTTCTGCACACACAGTACAGTGTGTTATACCGCGTTTTGGATGTGTTCCGGGCCGTTTTTGGTAAAAAAAATAAATATATATTTAGTTTAAAATGGGCTTTCAGGGCGTTCCAGGGCGTTTGCATGCGTTTTTTATGCATTTGCCTGCGTTCCAGAGCAGGTAAAATAGGGCTTGCTGCAGTTTTTTTTACATGCTCTGGAACTGAACGCTGCGGTGTGAACTAGAGCCCGAAATACCATTGGAATACATTGGACGTAGTTTTGATCCGGTCTGTAACTGCTCTTCTCCTGGAATGCACTTGGTGTGAACTAGCCCTAAGTATTTCATAATCACAACATTTTACACCTGACATGTCTGTGTTATTATTAAATGTCATAAATAGAGGGATGCATTAGTAGAATTAGATTTTTCTCTTCAATATGTTTTATTAGGTTTTTTGAAATGTAAAACATACAAATATCGGTTAGTAACAGCTGTAGTAGAATTTGATTTTTGAGTGTCCTGTACTTCTTTGGGCACAGGGCGTTTTGTAGTGCGCTCATTCGGCCTGTAATACGCTCAGGTGTGAACCATACCCATAGGAAATAATGGGATTTCGGTGTTTGAGCGTTTTGCAGAGCGTTCGAACGCGCTACAAAACGCCCAGGTGTGAACCATGCCTTAGGGTCCGCTTTGAACATTGATTTGTTTACATTCAGCTTGTCTGCGTTCTGTGCCTTTGGTGTGGTTTACCGGAAAAGCTCACTCCATAAGTATGCATGTAACACAAAGCTGTGCATTACTCTAAGGACCCATTCTGAATGCCGAAGTGCGGCAAAGCGCAACATACAGTATTCCATTACTTTAAATGGCGCCTGTTCACACTTAAACATTGTGTCACCTCATTGTAGCTCGAAAAAGTACATACCAAAATAGCAGTGCCCGACAAACGGATGTAATACTTTATTTTTTTCTACGGTTACACTGCTCATTTGAATGCATTCCCTGACGAACCACAACAGACCAAAAATTGTTCCTGTAGCATTTTTGCTTATGAAGCCCACTGCAATGCAATGTAGTGCCTTATCCTACGTTGTGCTCTGCTGCAACATAAGATCTAGGTAAGGTATTTTGGGGTGTCATTCGCGACAAAAGGTACTGCAGAACAGTGGTGTTAATGAGCCCTAAATTAACCTATATTATGATTGCTATAACGCACTGCACTCCTGAAATCACTGGAGAAACAACCCCTGCATACGTTTAGCCAAGCCTATGGGATTTCACACACAGCCATCTGCATAAACCTAGATCACAGCAGGGCAGAATCGGCCCGCCACAAGATTTTCTCAGGCTCACTAGTCCTGAGCTGTGTTTTAGTAGGAGCGCCAATTCAGCTGGCCACCCTCTTAGGACCCCACACCTCCACCTTTCTCCTCTGTCGCACTTCTCTCCTGGGCTGCAGGTTTCTTCTTGCCCGCACATTTTGTCCTCGGCCGCAGGTTTCCTACACGCCTCTGCCTCTGGTCTCAGCAGCAACTGGTGTATCCAGGACTGATTGTGTGTGAGGACACTACAAGTGTCAGCAGTCCCTGTCCATTTAATGCACCCTCACACACAGGAGTGCCATATAAGTGGCAGGGACTGCTAACACTTGTAGTGCCCTCACACACAGGACACAAGGACAGTCATATTATCATTATATGACAATCCTGGTGTCCTGTGTGTGAGGGCACTACAAGTGTCAGCAGTCCCTGTCCATTTAATGCACCCTCACACACAGGAGTGTCATATAATGGACATGGACTGCTGATAGTTGTAGTGCCCTCACACACAGGATTGTCATATAATGGGCAGGGACTGCTAACACTTGTAGTGCCCTCACACACAGGACACCAGGATTGTCTTATAATGATGATATGACTGTCCTTGTGTCCTGTGTGTGAGGGCACTACAAGTGTCAGCAGTTCCTGCCCATTATATGACAATCCTGGTGTCCTGTGTGTGACACTTGTAGTGCCCTTACACACAAAACACCAGGACCGTCATATAATGATTACTAGGCTCGAGCTTTGCACCGTGGCAAGCAGCATGATTAATTTTTTTCTTTCTTCTTTATGTCCGGCCCCTGATTTTGTTCACAGCCCTCAGCATGTCCCTTTAGTAAGTTTGGATTTGACACGCCTGACCTAGACACCTTCTTTTTTTTGTTCTCCACCCAGGTCTGAAGTATGCTGCCCGCTACACTGTACAGTGCAGACTGCAGACAAGCTGAATGTAAACAAAAGCACCAATTGCACTTGTATGGGCCCATGTCTTTTGGGCATTAAATTACAAACAATGTGATTTAGGGATGGCCTTTGTGCCCATTAATGCTGCATTAGCGTTACACTTTGCACCCATTAACACTGTATAAGTTAACACTTTGTGCCTATTATTGCTGAATAAGTTAACACTTTGTGCCCATGAATGCCGAATTAGTTAACGCTTTGAGATTTTTATAAAATCTAGACAGACAGTCCTTTCTTCGCAGTTATGCAATAGAGTAGCAGTCAATGTTTACCTATGATGAATCCTAAGAGCAGAAATCCGATTGCCCCAACGGCCAGCGTGAAGAGGGTGCGTGAAGTGACCCCTTTGATCCTGGTGCCCACCTCGTAGTCATCGCTGCTCAGCAGTCTCAACATTTTCACTTCTGGCTCTCCGGAGGGTGTTTATACACGGAGGCCTCACACAGGGAGGCAGAGGGGACTGCTTGCCAGCATGTGAAACTCCTGCCAGACCTTGAAAGTTAACAGCTTCCAAAAGAAGTTCACCTAATTAATGCTGGACCCTCCCTTCCTCATAGCCATGCCTGGCTGAGCAGGTCAAAGTTCCCTGAGAAACCTCATGCATAGATTAACTTGCAGAGAAGAAGTTAGTCAAGCTAATTCAATAAAAGCTAACCAAGCAATTTTCAAGGCAAGTTTTTGAGGGATCGGAGCTGGATTCACACTCTGCGTTGCAAAAAGATTTGTCTATTTTGTGCAATGCAGGATTTGCAGCATTTTATAGGCATGCTTTTGCCTGGAAACATAATCTATTTGCTTGTCTTAAATTGGCCATACGTGTAAAGAATTTCCAACAGTGTGGATGGACAAATCTCCACTGCTGGCTATTGCTGGCTCCACGGTTGTCAGAATACCCAAACAGTGACTGCATCTGATTGACATTTTTCCATCCACTTTAGGCTGGCCATACACCGATAAATTTTTTTTGTTCAACCCGGCAATCTGAATGAAAAATATTAACCCGATTCCTCCATCAACACAAGCCGCATGTCGATCGAGGAATCCTGCTGTTTACATTGTAATCTGACAGGTGCCGCCGGCTGCTGTCAGAATAACCGATCAGAGCGGGCAGCTCATTGGCTGCCAGATCTGATCGATCGGAAAAAAAATTCCATCGATCGATTGAAAAAAATGTCTGACAGTCATTTTGGTGTCACCCTCTCTGAAAAGTCGGGCACTTGGTCATGGACCAAGAGCCCGACAGTTTTACGAGAGAGGAGGGGACCCAGCAGCATACCTTATCCCGCCGGGTGAACGTCCCCTCCTCTCTCTGCAAGCGTCCATCACCAAGATGGCCACCGGCAGGTACCATCAAGATGGCTGTGCATGCGCGTGACGTCATCATGCACGTGTGTGATGACGTCACGCGCATGTGTGATGACATCACGGCGGGATGTCACCCGGTACCCGTTTCGGGTGACACCCAGCCCCTTGACACCCCTGCTTAGAATCTAGGGTTCCTATCAGCTATACTTACTGTACATACACACACACACACACACACATACTAGGGCCAATTCAGACAGGAGCCAGTTATAGGCGCCTTTCACACAGGTTGATCAGGAGGGAATCCATGCAAAGATCCAATCTTGAATGGAACGTATGGATTGGATGTCACCATTGTGAAATCCATGTCTGTCCAGTTTTTTCCTCCATCTTGTGACCCAAGCAGACAACCTGTGTGAAAGAGACCATACTAGCAGCATGTCTTTGGAGTCATTCTTTGGAGTTATTTAGCCCTTGTTCACATCTATGCATCTATGTTTCCACACAAGTTCCTGCATTCCTGCATCACACAAGATTGCATGCCACACTGTTAGGTGCGCTGCAGTGCCGTTTCTTCTTAATGACATACCATTGAAGACAGAGGATCAACAGGATTTTTAGCTGGATGGATGATAGAGGTGATGATTTACTGGACCTTAGACCGCTGCAAAGGAGGGGGAGAGACATTGCAGGGACCGGACCGAGAAGAAGCCAAATCGGAACTTTGGGTATAACACAAACAAGCAGTTAACCTTTGCAGTGCGAGGGTAGGCCCAATGCAAGGGTTAATAAAACATTCCTGGAGTTCTTTAGGTGCTAGTTTTGGTCTAGGGAATACAATAAAAAAGATATACTCACCTGATCCTTGGTCCTGCGGCAGTGACCCCTCCGGCTGTGGAATGTCCCTCGGCATCCTCACGGCAAGTACAAGTGAATGAATGTGATGATGTCAAAGGTCCTTAGACCTCCGGAGGCCATGGGAGAAGAGCCTGCGGTACCGAGGATTGGGTGAGTATATCTTTTTTATTTTAGACCCTAGACCAAAATCAGCAGTTAACCCTTAACATTAAGGGTTAATGTTGGATGATGGTGGCCTCGAGTGACATCACCACATCAAGCCACTTGCCTAAGTTCACTTGCTCAGGTAGAGGGCAAAACCTCTGTAACAGAGGTCCACCACTGGAGAGACTCAGCTCAGGCCTGCTCAAGTGTTCTTCTACCCATTCAGCACCCTACTCCTAATTTTACAGCCAGCTTGCCACGCTTCTCAGAGGGGATAGGATACATGATCATTATCAATCAGGCTGCAGCTTAGTGACAGCAGTGGACTAGTGGACTCTGATCTGAGGGGGACCCAAGGGACTGACTCCTGATGTGAAGGGGTGAGGATCTGATGTTAAGGGGCTACTCATGTGAAAGTGGTAGGGGGGTCTCCAGAGGTGAGCAGTAGGTGCAAGATGTGAAGGGGTGACCTTGATCTCCTTAGACTTCTCCTTCCCATCAGGAGCCTTATTCACAATAAGAGCATCTTTAACATCAGAGTCCTACCTTTATCAGAAGCTCCAGATGTGAAAGGGGGCTCCTGATGTGAAGGGGGCATCAGATGTGAAAGGGGGCTTCTGGTGGGAAGGGAGTGCCAAATGTGAAGGGTCAGTATGTCGCTCTGATGAACGGTCCCTGTGTGGTCCCGAAACATTAGCCTCTGATGACATGATGTGACATTCTTTTATAAATGCATCAATGAAGAATTGTGTGTGCTGGTGATTCACTACGATTACATGGAGTTCTGCACGGTGCCATCCGTGCGATCACCACAAGCACCACTATTATCGCAAGGTTGTAGGACCGTAAGGAGTGCAGGTAGTTTATGGAAACAGATGTGAAGGGGGGTCT
>NW_017307164.1:666003-666453 GCF_000935625.1 Nanorana parkeri | reverse complement strand
GGATTCATGAGGAAAAAAACTGTACTAAAAGTACAATTGTCCTTCAAAGCCAAACTTCAGCATAATAAAAAAATAAGAGAAAAAAACATCAGTGCCCAGATAAAGAATAAAAAAAGCAGCTCTCAAACTGAGCCTGGAGTTCAGCGGTATGGTAACTGACTGCTTTATAGTACTGAGATGTTTGTTAGGAAACAAATACTTTTGTTAGGTCAAAGGAACACGGTCAGCTTTGCAAATTCAGTTAGCTGCTTTTATAAAATGAATATTAGAATTCGCAAATGCTGTTTTGAATTTTCAGTGCTGTTTTGATCCGATGATGAGGGTATAAACCATGACTTCTCAAATGTACTAATAATCCAAATAAAAAAACAAGAATGCTACCGTGGGAGTCAATGCTGTAGCTGAGCCACCTCTTAGTTAAGGGTGTAGCTGTGCTTTCACCTTATGAAT
>NW_017307164.1:641093-665806 GCF_000935625.1 Nanorana parkeri | reverse complement strand
CCTTATGAATGTTTTTTTTTTTTTTTTTTAATCGTTCATCAACTAACTGAACTGATTTTATTTTAGAAGCAAAGCATTTTTTTTAAAAGGGGAAACAGTCGCTCTCCGCATGCCATTACCTTTGTGTCACTGAAAAAACACAATTTGAATCTGCATCTGATCTAAGAAAAGTCGCAGTCCAGCCATAAATACAATGCAACTTGACCAGGGTAGCCCATACGGATACCAGCTAGCAGCCACCATCCAACCAGCTACTTCCCATCAATAAAACATTCACAAACCTTTGTAGAGTACAAAAGGCCACAGTAGCTGTAATTTAATTAAATATTAACATATATCAAAATAATTAACATAATAACAATGTTACAGGAAAGGTACGACTGGTTTCCAGGCCCTATGAAGGCACCAGAAATAACAAAGCCCCAGAACGATATGTCTGCAGCATCAGCCAACTAACTTAGGCCCCCAGCCCCAATGCACCAACTCAGGGAGAATAACTATTAACTGTTGATCACAGACACATACCTGCCCATACTATGTTGTCAACCATTTGACCATGTCCACAGAGAGGACACCTCACCTAGGATGGGTCCTAACACCATTAATGATGAAGCCAGCTATCAAGACCACCTTCAAAGATCCCAAACCATTACACAGACAGACAATCTATAAATAATGTAGGGCAGGGTGGAGGGAAACTCTCTCAACATCCACACCTCTTCATCTAAGCCAACTTCTTTCTCCAACCACACTTTAACCATAAAAAACCCTCCCCTGTGCTCCAGGCCTGTCTATATCACAAATCTGTGGGGAGGACTTTTTCCCCATATACTGTACACTCTGTCCCCAAAGGTGGTATTGCAGTATAACAACAACAACTTAATCGAGACAGACCTCAAATGGGGAGGATGCTTCACCAGGGGGGACCTCCTGGCAATGCACATTTTTAATATTATTCTTAGACAGGTTTATATAGTACCAACAATTTGTGCAGCGCTTTACAAAATGGAGGGAGACAGTACAGGCACAATGCAATTTCAGTACAGGAGGGTTAGGAGGGCCCTGCTCATGAGAACCTACAATCTAGTGGAAGGGGCAAGTGATACAAAAGGTAATAACTGTGTGGAATGATTTAATGGAAGAAGTGAAAAGACAGTCATTTTGAGGTGGAATAGGGTTCACTGAACAGATGAGTTTTTAAGGATTACCTAAAGGTGTACAGAGTAGGAGATAACCGGACAGATTGGGGTAGGGAGTTCCAAAGGATGGGAGGCAATCTGGAGAAATTCTGGAGGTGAGTATGCAAGGAGGTGATGAGAGCTGGAGAGCAGGAGGTCTTGGGAAGAGTGAAAAGGGCGGTTTGGGTGATTTTGTGAGAAGAGGCGGGTGATGCAGGTTGGGGCAGAGTTCTAGATGGCTTTGTATGTTATTGTTAGTATTTTGAATTTTATTCGTTGGGCAACTGGGAGCCAGTGGAGGGATTGGCAGAGGGGGGTGGCAGACGCTGATTGGTTGGTAAGATGAATGAGTCATGAGGCCCTTGTCCCCATGTTGATGAGAATAAGGCCTCTTCCCCACAACCCTGGCCTGGGGGTTGTGGGGGTCTGCAGGCAAGTCCTTTATTTTTAAAAGAAAAAACAAAACAAATGTTTCACGATGTAAATCCATCAATCACATCGTCCAGTGGTGTAGATCCTTGTCAATCACAATACCCACTGCTCGCCAACTTGACGAAAGAAAAAATCCCCACCACAAGCCGCCATGTCCACGCCTGATAAACTCTTGCCGCAAGTGACAGCTCTGCTCCTTATTTTAAACAAAGGTGCAGAGCACGTTGTGATGCCCCTTTGTTTACTTTCCATTAGGGGACCAATAGCTATCACGGAATGTAATCAAAGCGGCGGAGCAAGTCCTGTGACATCACAACTTGCTCCCCCCTTTGTTTACATTCAGCAGCAGAGCTGTCACTTGTGGCGAGAGTTCGTCGAGTTCGGACGTGGTGGTGGGGATTTGACTTTTATCAAGTCGGAGAGCAACGGGCGTCGTGATTGACGAGGATCTACATCACCGGACTACGTGATTGACGATGGATTTACATTGTGTATTTTTAATAATAGACTTGTCAAAAATTGTGTGCCATGTTTATTTACTAATAAAGGACTTTACAAACTGGTGTGGTGTGTTTATTTAATATTTTACTTTGTATTTTGTGAATGAGTAGGGTTAGAACTATCCCTTACTCATTCATGAAGAGGGATGGCATCTGGGTATCTTTTATGAAAGGGGCACCCAAATTCAGATAAGCCCCCCTGCCTGCAGACTCTCACAACCACCGAGATAGAGTTGTGGGGAAGAGGCCCTTGTTCTCATCAACATGGGGACAAGGATCTGGTATGGGATTTTTGGGGGGAACCCCACACTTTTTTGTTTGTTTTTTGACGTTGTGCCCCCCCCCCTAAAATTTCTACCAGACCCAAAGTGTCTGGTATGAATTTTGAGGGGACCCCACACTTTTTTTGGATTGTCTAACACCTTTCAGTTAATTTCTGCAAATTCTTATGCATCAGAAATTTTCGGTACCGCAAAATTCGTATTTGTTTTAATTTGTTATTTTCCCATATGCCAATATTCATCCACATTTCTATTGGGAACAAAACAAATCTTACTCCTTCTACACTATATGCTTAATCCAGGCCATTATTAGGCTATTCATAGAATGAAGTCAACCATAGAACCCTCCATATTTCTTTCAATACTGTCTTCCTTAAAGAAGGGATAGACAGACATGGGATACACAGACAGCTTATTGATAATGAAAACTTGACATTTCTGAATTAGATATTTTGAGTTAAACTACATAATGAAAAGGAGTAACTCCACAGAGTGCTAATGGAAACCATTTACTGTTCATTCTGGAGAGCAGATAAAAGGATTGTAATATCATAGCATTAGCTGGCACTAAGCTGGCCTCCCTACTAAGTAACTTAATAAGATTTCTTTTCTTCTATCCATTAGGGCAAAGGACAACCATCTGTAACTCAGAGAGGGTGCTAAAAATAATTCTGATGCTCAAACTGCTAAATAAGTTACCATTTAAAGCACATAAAGTTTTACTGAGAATAAAAGTTATATAATTTTAAAGCAATTTTCTAGTAAAATACTACGAGGGAATGGCCCTAGAGTGTTGATGCCCATTGTACGGTACTTTTCCTTGTACTGTGTAATAGAGAGATGATGGGTCCTCTTTACAGATAACAATCAATGCCGTGGCACCCATAAAATTTGGGTTTTCACTTTAACAAAGCTGAAACTTGCTCAGTGCTCCTCCCTGAGTGACCATAAATGGTCTTGCAATTGGCTGTCAGGTTTGTAGTTGACCATCCGAAGCACCAGGTGTGCATGTGCTGGAGGTCTCATGGGGTAAGGCAAATCTGTGTTCTGATGGTGGGATCTTACTGGGAAAAGACCAATGTGTGTGTGTGGGTGTGTGTGTGTGCTGAAGGTGGAATCTCACTGGGGCAAGGCTGATCTGTATTGTCTGGTCCTTTGCCAATTACATCACACCTCCAGCATATGCACACATTGGTCTTTTCCCAGTAAACTCCCACCTCCAGAACACAGATTAGTTTTTCCACAGTGATATCCCACCTCTAGCACACACACACACATTGGTCTTTTCCCAGCAAGATCCCAAATCTTACTGGGAAAAAAAACAACATGTGTGTGCTAAAAGTGGGATCTCACTGGAGAAAGACTAATCTGTGTCATTTAGGCATAAAATGGAAAGTGAAACGAAAACTCTGACCTAGGCATTCGATTATAAGGAAGTGTATGCAAATCCTCCTTTTTTTTAGAAAAAAAAGAAATACGAGGCAACAGAACTTTATGAAACATTGGTAATACAATAAAAAAATTAAATATCTTTGTGTTAATGTAGTTGCAGTCACATGATTGCTCTACTGCCCTGCTTCCCCAAGAGTTGCTGGGTTGTGCTGGAGACTGCTACCCAGATAGCAAGGATAACTTGCCACAAACTTGTGGCAGGGTTAAATTGTAATTCTTTCTACAACTTGCTGCACACATTCCTGGCAAGTTGTAGATTTGCAGCACAAGTTCTAGTTGAATTTGTAGCAAATTTGCTTGGCAAGTCTACAGCAAGAGTCCTGCAAGTGTACAGCACTTTTGCAAAGCACGTTGATCTGGAGACTTGCAATGCAGGCTTGCTTTAATTGTGCAACAAAATTGTGAAGCTTGGCAAGTCTAGCAATAGTTTAGCAAGTCATTTTCAAACTTGCAGTTCAATTGCTTGCTATCCGGGTAGTGAATAATGGCAATTTGGATGCCATCATTGTGTCCTTTAACTGTAAGCTAAAGTTGAGCTGAACTGGTAGGGGGTTAGGGAAAATGTCTACAAAAGTCTGACCACAGGACTACCGGCAGGGTTTGTGTTAGCACAGTATCTTGAAGGTCCCAAAGAGAAGGCAGGGATGCAAACCAACCATGCAAGATCTGCTTCTATACATAGCGTGGCCAGTAATAAACAGGAAAGGGTTTCTGTTGAATGGGACTGGCAGGATTATCAGGTAGTTACTATGCATTGGAGGCCTTACCCAAATAAACTACACTTTGATCATTTAAATTTAACTTTAATTAATGTGTGTCAGTTTAATTAATTACAAATACGGCCTTCTTTATTGTGTTTAAGATTGCCTTGACTTTTCCAGCATTCCCACAACTCCGAGAAAAGCTTTAAAAACCTGTCTGAGATTCTTGTAGCGGCTCGCTGTAACACTAGGTGGCGATTTAACCTAACCTATGGGAAAAGGAGAATAAGGATGCCATTAAATGAGTAAAGCAGAAGCCTGCAGATGTGAACTTTTGACTCATGCCTACTTTCAGGAGAATGTATATTCATTTGCGAGGCAGATATTCATTATTCACACTCTGTGTACATTTAATCCCGCAGCAACGCTAACAATTACCGGTGCAATAGCTAAATTGCGATCACTAATAAAGCATGCACGGGAGAGACATTGGGAAGAGACATTAAGGCAGGCCAAATAGCAATGATAATTTGTAAAGTGCATCAGATACATTTGAGCATTAGTCTGTTTTCCGTCACTTCATTTTCATTTAAAGGGTCAGTCCACCCAAAAGAGATATTTCAGGTTTTGGCCGATGCTGGCGTAAAACCACCTGATATTTTCTTCTATCTCTGTGGGAGACTGGGGACATGGAGCAAGCTTTTCTACTCTACCGCTAGCTGTCATTCCCCTAACTGATGTGCTGAGCAGTGTGCAGAGTCTCCTGCAGTTTCCCTAAGTGTTGCACCTCACAGTTTTGAGGCAGGCGTTCTGAGCGGCAAAACAGTTTGCCAGTTTATGGCAATTTATACCATTGATGATATACACTGAGTGGCCAGATTATTATGACCACCCCATCAGTACTTCGTTGGTCCATGAGATGACTCCACGAGATGACTTCGTTGGGCCACGAGATGACTTCACAAGATGTTGAAAGGTGATGCGAGGAATCTGACACTGCACTGTAGTCCTTATGTTGTCTTGTACCAGTCTTGCCACTCTCCGTTCTGCCCTAACATTGACTGGTCGCTGACGGCCACAATTTGCACGTTCAGACCCAGATTTTCGGCTGACAGTCCAGTCTTTAAACACTTTAACAACAGCTGCTCTTGAACATTTAACAAATTCTGCTGTTTTGCTGATACTCGCTCCATGGCTCCGAGCGCCAACAATCATCCCACGTTCAAAGGCAGTTAAATCGCGTTGTTTACCCATATCTTCAGAAACAAATCACTTCTACTGTCGTGGTAAACAACCTGCTCCCCTATTTATAATGGTCTGGCCCTCTAGCAACTCTAGTAATTTGCCTACAAACGTCAGGTGGTCATAATAATCTGGCCACTCAGTGTATGTCTGTTTTATCCACCTGTGAATTATATGGTCATTGTTATCCTTATGGTGATTCATTCTGCAAATCCCACAACTTTTTTTTTTTACCATAATTTAAAAAGCGAGGTGTTCGTAGAAAAATATTGCTGTGCATGTAGAGCAGCAGTGATGAACCTTCTTGATATAGGGGACTGTACATAATAATAAAGGGTATCTATGGTCAAAAGCTAATAATACATCTGTATTTCTGTGTTGAATTTCCATAAGTTCTATCCCACTCCTGATAACCAGATTCATCTAGAAGTTACTTATTGAAGATGCCCATAGGATGGACTTTCTGCAGTGATGCAGTTTCACTCAGCCCTGTGAATACACCCCTCTCACAGAGCCTGCCTTCTGAACTACAACTCAACGTCTGAACAATGTAACATTATCAATGCTTGCTAGAAGCAATGCATAATGGGACATGAAGTCTTGAGAAATGGAGATTGCACCACATCAAGCAGTGTAGGGTAGTGGGCAGAATTAAGGACTGCAGTATGCCAATCTGCAACTAGATGTCCCCATAGGTAATAGTGAGTGACTTAGGGAGTCACTGTAGAGTTAAAGGTTGCTCTGCCCAGGGAGAGCCAGATATATAGTTTTGGGTGGGGTAGCCACCCAGGAGAAAAAGGCATGTGTGCAGTTGGCACAGTACAGTTAGAGTGATTGACACAAGGCTGGTCCATGGGAAGGCACAGGACAAGGCCTGTCACCATGTAGTTGCTGTGGGTATCTGTCAGCTTCCCTTATGGGGAGAACAAAGGAGGGCAGGAGCAGCACTATCTGGATGGGACTACTCGCATCACTGTAGGGTGCAATACCTCTCCCGTGGCTCTGGGCTACACCTCGACTAACCTCCTCTCTACTATCCGTTGCTAACTATTCCTGTGTGTTTGAAGTAATGTACCGTCATCAGAGAATGTGATGACTGAAGCTGTATTATATTGTACATAAGAAGATACTGAAGTAAAGTTACAAAAGGCTCTCTGCGTTTGGACTGATCCTTCCCCCAACCTCTAAGATGGGGGGTTCTCCAGGAAGCGTACTTTTGGTGGGCTGGACTGCGGCTGTAACCATGTGAAGGAACGTATGTTGTGGAGAGATCACGGTAATACTGGTCAGGCCAGGCACAGGTTGCTCTCAGGGGTGGGCTCTGCCATGAAGGGGTGATGGCTGAGATTCCGCCCAAGGTCTTGAGTATCCTGAGAGCCCTGTGTTCATAGTACTCCGGTGGATCTGAGCCACTACAAAGCTCACCAGGGCAACAAGGTGTTAAGTGATGCCTGGTGATGTACAGCAGAAACACGTGGGTTGCACGCGGAACAGCACCGGGCCACCAATAGCTATCAGAGGTGGATCCCACTACACAACAGCAGCAGGGAAGGAGATGCAAAGCACACTGGGAATCCAGGTAGTTGTTGGAAGTGATGGGAAGATGGAAGGCAGCACTCACTACATAAATAGGATTTTTTCATGGATTCCATTATCAAAAAAAAAACTAGTATGTATTCCTATTACAATGCTGATGCTATAACAGAATAGTATACTGTATACTATGACTTTAAAACACCTTTAATTGAATTGTTACAGAATGCTATCAGGGACTACAGGTATTCACCAGGACAGGGTAAAGACATGCATTCTACAAGAGATAATCAGAGACTGGGAACACACTACAGGAGATGGTCATAGACTGGGGACATGCTCCAAGAGATGATCGGAGACTGGGGACATGCTACAAGAGTTGGTCAGATACTGGGGACTTGCTAAAAAAGATGGTTGGAGACTTGGAACATGCTACAAGAGTTGGTCAGAGACTGGGGACGTGCTACAAAAGATGGTTGGAGACTGGGAACATGCTACAAAATATGGTTGGAGACTGGGGACATCCTATAATAGTTGTTGGAGATTGGAGGACATGCTTCAGAAAACAGTCATAGACTGGAGACACATGGGGCTAGTGATACAGTACATACGACTGCTAGCGATTACAGCCAATACTGCCCCTTTACAAATCAATGCTTCCACATTTGTACTCCCTACAGCCTCCTTATAAAGACCTGTGCCCTGAGACCTCAGTTTTCTCTCAGAAAAATTCATTAAAAAAAAATATAAAAAGTGAAAAGGGATGGACCGCACAGAAAAAAAGTAAGACAGTGTGAAAGAAATAACTAAAACCATTGAACTATTTAAAGCCAGACTAAAGAATATTTTTCCTTCATTGGCCTGAGGAACCATGATATGTATGGAAAACACAGACTATGGGACGGATAGAGTAAGACTAGCGGTTGTTGATGAATATGTATTGTCGCACTTGACATCTTTTTTTGCGGCAGTGCATGTCAATAACACATGTCA
Organism: Nanorana parkeri; assembly: GCF_000935625.1. NCBI lineage: Eukaryota > Metazoa > Chordata > Amphibia > Anura > Dicroglossidae > Nanorana > Nanorana parkeri. The sequence goes on along the minus strand of NW_017307164.1, from coordinate 657,494 downwards.
CAGGGCATAGCATTTATTTGGCGGAGAGTAGAATATGTAACTGTTTTGCGTCATCATCCTCTTGACGTACTACTGCTCACCTCTACTGCATCAAATATTGACAAACCCATTTTCCAAACCATTGTTTATTTGGCACAGATCGTGCATCTTTTTTTTCTCACACTTGAAATGATACTATTACTTGGGGCATTCAACAAAGAAAGTTTCCGTATGTCAAATACTTGGAGAACTGATATTAGGCTATGTTATCGCTCTACAGACTCTGTCTGCAGGAGCCCTGGGGAGGCACATCACGACGAGTTCCAAAGGTCACAGGTTTGCACAAGAGATGTAGAGTATGTAGGAATCAAAAACTGTTACAGGTTATGTGAAACTAAGATGCTTTTTCTTTTGGTTATTATTTATTACAGGTATTTATACAGCGCTGGCAATTTACTCAGTGCTTTACACAGTGCACATTCACATCAGTCCCTGCTGTAGAGATGCACCGATACTAGTATCGGTATCGGTTCCGACACCAAAGATTTGGGTGAGTACTCGTACTCACCGAAATGGTCCGATACCTTCCCTGATACCGCAACATCCGGTCAGAGGGAGATCTGTCAGGCTGCCTAGCAACAAGTGAAGCCTTCTTCCTAGCCAATCAGGAAGCTGGCTAGCACGTCATGACCCCCGCCCGGCTTTCTGATTGGTCAGGAAGCCATGCTGCCTTGCAGTGTCGATAGAACACCGGCTTCCGAGGCAATCAGGAAGTCATGACCAGCTGCCCGCTTCCTGATAATCCCAGCCGATGGATGCCGGTATCGGCGAGTAGCGGTGCCATTCACTTCAATGCACCGCCACACAACAAAGTGAGCCGGCCGCAATGCGATCCAGTGCATTCTGGCCAGAATCGGGCCGGAACGCACTGTGGCTGGTGTGAACGAGCCCTTAGCGTTAAACATTTTCTAAAGTTTTAACGACTATTTAAAATGCGCCAAATCATAAGAAATGCAAAACCTTTATCAAAATATGTGCATCCAAATGAAACGATGTGTCAGAAGTGTGACGAGTCTCCTTTACATTTAAGGGGCAATATATACGATGGTGTTATTTTAGGATTTCCATTGTGTCTAGTTAGGATTCTACTCTGATTACAGAACGCACTGTTCTGGGCTTTGCATGTCAATGTCACTGCCTGGTTGCCAGGCAACAGATACAGTTCATGGGATCTAAGAGACTGTTTATATACAATAGGGCTTTCAGTTTGCTCCCCTTATAACGCCGGCATGGCGGATTTTTCGTTATTCTTACCTATTTTGTATGAGCGATCCAACATAGTAACTGTCTATACGCGTTAGCAGTCATGCATAGACACAGAGTGCTGGCTGTGGAACTACAACTCCCATCATGTTTCAACAATATTGTATGAGCTGCTTTTGTCTGTCACTGTAACCCTTTCGCTGCCAGAGCCATTTTTGCACACATGTTAAAATCCACATTTTCAGGGATCCAACCTGAAAGAAGTCATTACTGGGAGGTGCCCTTCTCATTTCGAAGAAGGTGCCCTCTGTCGTCCCACCACCCGCCCGCGCGGTGGGGATGGTGTAACAACAAGGAAGAGAGCACTCCCCTGAAATGATGGCAGATAGCAAAGAAGCTAATGCTTCCCTTGCTATCTGCTGTTTTTTTTAGTATTCTGACAGCTGCTGCCGTCAGAGTAAAAAAAAAAAAACAGCATAGGAATGAATAGCTAGATTGCTATTGGCTATTTCAATTTCCAATAGCCAATAGCAAGCTGGCTATTGCAGAGGTGGACCTGATGGAGAACTGCAGGTTGCAACAGCAGTGGGCGGGTGCAATAGCTAGTCTGCTACTGGCTATTACAAATTGAAATAGCCAATATCAAACTAGCTATTAGTTCCCATGCCAGGTTTTTTTTTTCTGACTGCCGGCGGGCCCGATGGCAGAAAAAAAACAAAAACCCAGACAGCACAGAAAGGTTTACTCTGCTAGATAGAGCAGAGTAAACCTTTCTGGGAGAAAATGTTTCTCTCCCGGGTGTCCAGGAGCCGCTAATAGCGGGAGACTCCCGGAGCGTCCAGGAGAGTTGAGATGTCTGTATTTTAGGCCTGAAGAATACCTAAATCCCCCCAGAATTATATATTTCCTCAAAGCAGAGACCTTGTAGAATAAAATGGCGGCAGTTGCAATTTTTTATGTCACATGATGTGAGCGCCACAGTGTATCAAACCCACATTTTCAGTAAAAAATGACACTTGTTAATTTTAGTGCACATAAACAAAATGGGGGGAATTTATCCAGACTGAAGCATTCAGAATCTGGAGCAGTCACCGGAGGCAACCAATCAGCTTCTCTCTTTTTCAAAGATTTTCTGAACAAACTGAAAAGAGAAGCTGATTGGTTGCCACAGACTTTCTATTAAGGCGTCGGGTGCACGAGCATGCACACAACCGCCAACTCGTCCAAATTTCTTCTGCTGGCAACTCACTGGAAGTGACCCGGTTGGCGATCTTGATGAGTTGCCCTGTTTCGACAGAACAGAGGCGCGTTCAGTTCCTTAGTAGCTGTTCTGCAGCACTTCAGGTGGCTGCAGAAGCTTCACTGAATGCTTCGGCTGCACGGTGCTGAGCAAAATGGCGGAGGATAATATTTTTGACTAATAAATACAATTTTCCAATGAATATTTGGTGTGGACGTCCACCAAAACATTAAGGCCCCATTCACACTGTGCGATTCGCAAATTGCGCGTTTGTCGCGCGATTTGCATTTTGCGCGGTATCATATTATAGGAATTGTGTCATAGCCATATTAATTCCCTAATAAGGGAGCCAAAATAATCAAGATCCTGCTGATGGACAACCTCCTCAACTTTTAGGTATTCGTGGGAGACATTGTGGCTTCGGTGTGCATATGTAAATTATGAGATTATGTGGGGGGAAAAAAATAATAATTTAATAATATGCGGATGAACAGGTCGAAAGGAAGGAACCATGATTCAAAGGACATCTAAAGGGCCCAGAGAGTTTGTTAATTTCGCTTCAAGATACCATTTGGAGAAACGGAAAATGGACATCAGGTCTTGCAGCTTCTCCAAGGTTAGTTCAGCTGTAATAAAAGATGTCCATGTGGCAAAAAATCTGGTGGTGCGTATTTGATTGAACTTAGTGTCCAATTTGTATAGCAACAGTAGACGGAACAACTGGGAGCGGAGATTATCCATGGAAGGAGCGTCTGGTATTATCCAGTTGCATAGGATGGATTTTTTTAGCCGTGAGAAGACACAGGTGTTCCCAACGTGTTGGGTAAGTGGGTTTACCAGTGACTGTTGGAGGAAGGGAGTGCAGTAGGCAGAGCGCTGGGGATAACGTTCTTGTCGTATTCGAGTGGGCATTCATAAAGGTCACTGCTGCCGTCCAAAAAGTCTGTACATGTGGGCACGACCAAAATAGGTGAGTAAGTTCAGGCAGGGGGTGATGACATTTTGGACAGGCCGTCAGCCAGGTGGAGGTAGTATTAATTTTTGGGGGTATATTAAATGTGTGGTAGGCTCTGTGCGCTGTTTTGAAATATATTTCTCGCCAGGATTCGTTTATTATGGCTTTCCGAACTTGTCCCCAACCCTGTTCTATTATCACGGTCGTTTCCTCAACCGTTAAATGTAGGAATTCAGCCCAGCGTTTAATATGACCTGGCGGACCGCTGGAGAGGTCAAGTGTAGCAGCGGTGATAAATTTGGCAAGATGGGATATTGGCATTTTAACCTGGGGAGATTAAATTAGAGGTGTTACAGGTGAGTATATTACCTCTCGCCATGATAATGTAAGGTGATGGGAGATAAAGTGGCGTATTTGTAGATATGGGAAAGTGTGGGTAGCGGGTAGATTATATTGAATTTGGAGGTTACGGAAGGTTTTAAGGTATCCCCCCGGGTCAAACAGGTCCCTGAGGATAGCTATACCCTTAGCCGACCACGATTGGAAAGCATAGGACTCCCTGCCTGCTGTGAAATTCGGAGTGGAATTGAGGGGCATCCATGGAGAGAGTACCGTGGGGAGACGAAGGAGTTTCCTGACTTCTCTCCATGCTAGTATAGGGTCTCTAAGGAGGATGTTGTCTTTTATATTTTTGGGAAGGAGTCTTAATGGAGTGTTCAAGACACCAGGAAGTGACCACGGCGACGTTAGCTAGCTCTCTAGGGAGGTATTCGTGAAAAAGGAGGTATTGTGCATCCAATCTTGTACATGACGGAAGAGACTGGCTAAGTTATAGACTCTGATATTGGGAAGATTGGTCCCCAAACTTTTTACCGGTTGTTGGAGTTTTTTTAAGGCTATTCTCGACTTCTTCCCTTTCCAGAGAAAGGTCGAGAAGACACTATTTAGTATTTGGACATCTTTATGCTTTAAAAGAAGTGGTATCATTTGTAAAGGGTAGAGTAGTCTAGCAAAGCTTATCATTTTTATGAGATGGCATCTACCTAAAAGAGAAACGGGGTAATCCTGCCAAGTGCGTAATTCTTGTATTATTTTAGTGATGATAGGTTTGTAGTTGAGGGAGTATAGATCCTTAGCAGAGCGGGGTATGGAGATCCCCAAAAATGGACCGTTTTTGCATCTGTAGTGAGGGATGTGTGCTGGAAAGGGTTTCAACGTAAGTCCTATCCAGTGTTAAGGGCAGGAGTTCGCTCTTATTAATATTTATTTTGAGGCCAGAAAAGGAGCCATACAAATTGATATGGTTAAAGATGTTGGGGATATTTGTCAGCGGATCAGACACTACCAGCAGGATATCATCCGTGAATAGGGCCATTTTTATTTCAAAGGGGCCGGTTCTGTAGCCACTGAAAATCTGGGTGGAGGCTAATGAGCGAGACAGGGGTTCTATAGCGAAGTTAAATAAGAGCGGGGAGAGAGGACAACCTTGACGGGTGCCTTTAAATAACGGAAACGGGGAGGAAAGGGCAGAAGGGGTGTATATCTGTGCTGAAGGGGAGCTATACATCGTAGAAATATAAGTCTGAAACATCCCCGAGATGCCCAACCGTTGCATCACCTGAGAAAGCCACGACCAGTTGACGTTATCGAAGGCCTTCTCCGCATCCAATGCCAAAAGGGCCATTGGGGTAGGAGAGGGCCCCGACAATCGTATTCCCTCTAAGGCAGTTATAATCTTCCTAACATTCAATACTGCAGACCTACCTATTACAAAGCCCGCCTGGTCTGTCGATATAAGTTTAGGCAGCACGACGGCCAATCTGTTCGCCATAATTTTAGAGAGCAGTTTAGCATCGAAATTTAGTAGAGAAATGGGGCGATTAGACCCAGGAAGAGTGGGGTCTTTCCCTTTTTTGTGCAATAAACGGATGTAGGCAGCACTGAACATGGGCGGATAACTACTCTGGCGTAGGATATGGTTAAAGAGGGAAACTAGGGTCGGGGATATATGATCTATTATGGACTTAAAGAATTCAGCCGTTAGGCCATCCGGTCCAGGGGCTTTCGAACCAGGAGAAAATCTAATAGCTGATTGCACTTCCTGTAGGGTGACTTCAGCATTCAAATGTTCCAAGTCAGCAGCGGACAGAGAAGGCAAAGATATGGAGTCCAAAAAAGATACCCCTGCATCAGCGTTTCCGGTGTCCGTTGCGTAAAGGGACTGGTAATACGTGCGGAATATGTTACATACCTCATTAGGATCTGAGGAGAGTGCCCCCCCGTCGTCAATGAGCTTAAGTATGTGAGAGGGAGCGGAATGACCCCGAATTAGGTTGGCTAGTAGTTTGCCTGCTTTATTGCCGAATTTGGAAAATTCTACTTCTTTATGGGAGCGAATTTGTAGATCATACTGGGCAATCAAGTGGTCACATGATTGTTTAGCTTGGGACCACTGTGATTTGTTGTGGAGAGTAGGGTCTTGTCTATACGTTAAGTAGGCTGTCCTGGCCGTCGTGCATGCCACCACATACCTCTGTCTGGTTAATTTCTTTTTGGAGGAGACATAGGCCAATATCCTGCCTCTCAGGACAGCTTTTGCCGCTTACCAGAAGAGAATAGGTTCTTCTCTATGTAAGGCATTATCGGAAGCATATTCATTCCACCAAGAGACCAAGTGGGCTTGAAACGTGTCATCGGTAGCTAAGTATGAAGGATAACGCCATGTCAGTGGCCTGGAGGAAAGGCCCAAGTGACGGATGTCGACTGTCACCGGGGCGTGATCGGAAATAACCATGTCCTCCACAGTTACAGTGGATATTTTTGATATCAGATTTGGCGAGGTAAGGAACAAGTCCAGGCGTGAGAGAGAGTCATGGGCATGTGAAAAATGTGAGTATTCCCGCTCCAAGGGGTGAAGGAAGCGCCAGGCATCCACGAGGCCTCCGGCTTGGATCATAGCAGACAAATTCTTATCTTGCGAGAGGGTGATTTTAGAAGGGCGACCTCTGGTCCAGGAGCGGTCTTCCAATGTGACCGGGACCGCATTAAAGTCACCCCCAATAAGCACGTAGGTATCAGGGGCAGCTGGCGACTGGTTAGATAGGAGTTTGTCATAGAAGGACTTATTGTCCGCATTAGGGCCGTACACGTTCCAAACGTCAAAAACAGTTTGACCTATTTGAATAAGAACATGGGACCATCTACCTTCCGTCGGGTCATGTTGTTGAGACAACAAAGAATAAGGTAAGTTTTTGTTTAGAAGTATAGCCTTACCTGCCGAGCGGCCGTTGGACGGTGCTCCTATAGCCGAACCCACCCAGGATTGTTTGAGGCGGCTGATATCATCACGGTGGAGGTGAGTCTCTTGTAATAAAGCGATGTCCACTTTCAGTTTTTTAAGGTGGCGTAGAATTTGTCTCATTTTTTGCGGGGTCCGGAGCCCTTTGACATTCCAAGAAGCGATCTTTAAGGAGGTTCCCATATCCTTGGAGAAATCTGTGTGATGTTATGATTATAGAAAAACAAGAAATAGAAAGAATGAGTCGTTACCGGTGTCCCAATGCTCCGGAAACGACCCTGGTCCTCAGGTCCCACGAAACCGGAATAGGAGAGATGAAGCCAACCAGGCAATTCAGCGATGAGTGGAGTATGGATGGAGGTTGTCATCCATTTGGCTAAGCATGAACTGGTGCTCCAAACCTGGAGCGCATAAAGTCTGGGAAGTAAGCAGAACACATAAGTAAGGAAGGTGCAAATACCTTTCAGTGGCTTCCTTTTTTCCAGATGATGGTGTGTAACAAGGCTGTCATCAGGTAGGGGGATACGTCCCATCCCTGGTAGAGCCAGTGTGATAGTGGGGCAGGTAGCTTCCGGTTGCTGCGCCCCGCCACTTGTGGAAGAGGTCCGTTGCCGTGGATAGGAAAAGAGAAAAACAGTAGAAATGAAAAATTTGTCCAATAAAACATATCACTGCAGATCCGCAGTAGTCCAACGTGAGTCGTAGCGGCACATTAACTGCCTATACGGCTGGCCCACAGAGGAAACAACAAAAGCGTCAGCATTAGCACTGGCCTCCTTGGGTTTCAGGCCTTCTTTTTACGTGGAGGACTTTTGAGTGGGGAGTTGGAGTACCCGTGGGGGTCAGACAGATGCCTGTCGACGTATGCCTTGGCCTGGGCAGCGGATTTGAAGCGGGTTTGGTTCCCATCAGGATCTGTCAAACGTAGGATAGCGGGGTATGTCAGGACAAATTTGATCCGTCTATGAACGAGGGTTTGGCACACCTCATGAAAGGAGCGACGTAGTTTAGACAATTCAGCTGAATAGTTTGCAAAAAGTAAAAGCTTGTGACCCCCCGCCACCAACTGGCGCTGCATCCTGTAAGTTTGCAGAAGACAGTGCTTATCTGAATAATCCAAGTAACGGACAATAACCGGACTGGGTCTATCAGAGTCTTTGAGCGGCCCCATTCTGTGGGCCCTCTCCACCGCACAGAGAGACGTTATGCCCATGGCTTGGGGGACAATGGAGGAACAAAAGTGCTGTAGATCTATAGGTTTAATCGATTCAGGGATCCCGATGATTCTAAGGTTGTTTCTGCGAGATCTGTTCTCAAGGTCATCTACCTTGTCCTGTAAGTATTGAATCAATTTCTGATCCTCTGTCAGTGATCTATCAGCGCGATTTGCATGGTCTTCCAGGTCACTAATGCGGTGTTCCAGGGCCTGCAGCCTGGTGGTCTGGGCTTCTATGGCCGCTGTGAGGGGCCCTATATGCAGCTTCAGGGAATCAGCTATAATGGTCCCCATCTCTGTCTTCAAGTGTGAGGCTACCACAGCCGCCAACTGCTGGTAATCGATATGGGGCGGGGGTGGCGCTACGTCTGTCACTCCCTGATCTATAGCCTCAGCCATGTCGTTTTCGGCCTCAGCCGTCATGTCAGGCCGCATGTTAGTCTGAGCTGACGGAGAGGAGAGAGAGCGGCGGACCGGCTGGGATCGAGCCACAAACCTGTCCATGATGTCCAGGGAACAGCTAGGCAGTCAGGTGACCCGTTCGTGTGGTGGATCGGAGCAGATTTGCTATATGAGGATGTGGCGGGGACGGAGCTCCGGTGAACACCGCTAGTTCATCTGGCGCCGGAACCGGAAGAAGACAGGTCCTCTTTATGGAGACATCAGGGGTCTCCAAGACCCCTAATGTCACCTAGGACCCCCCAAAAGAAGCTGATGAAGCACAGATCTGCTCCATCAGCTTCTTTTCAGCTTCTGAAGCTGGAGAATGACACAAGAATGCGGAAGTGATGTATCATACAACACTTCCGCATTCTTGCAGAGGAGAGGGGACCGGAGGGAGATCGTGTACCGAGTTCATCGGGACAACGGCGGGGGGGCCGCGGAGTGGGGGCACACACACCGATCGGCACCCCATACACGCGATCCGCCAGCTCTAAAGCCGGCGGATCGCTTGTATGGTAACAGGCATTGCTGCCTGTTTTTAAAGAGCGGCAATTTCCCGCTCGCGCGCGCGAGGGAGCGTGTCTGAGCGGACGTCTAAAGACGCCCGCTCAGATCTAGAGAGCTCCGGGCCGGCCGTTTTTCTACTACGGCCGGCCCGGAGGCAGTTAAAAAAGGAGGGGACTTAGCGGCATACTTTATCCCGCCGGGTGAACGTCCCCTCCTCTCACTAACCAAGATGACTGCCGGCAGGTATAAAGAAGATGGCCACACGTGGTGACATCACACGCATGTGCGATGACGCCATGGCGGGGTGTCACCCGGTATCCGCTCCGGGTGTCACGCAGCCTCAGGACGCCTCTGCCTTGGGTACACCCCTGCTCTGCCATAGGTACATAATTACATAGTATTTGTGTCTATGTAACTATGTACAGATACAGTACAGTGAGAGAAGAATGTCCCCCTAGAACATGGGATTGTACACCCCATTGACACCCATAATATCGTAACAATAAACTTAAATAATAAAGTAAAACACAACAACGATTGTGGAATAACTAGGCCGCGGCACCTTTATTGGGTTTTAATTAATTTAACCAATAAATACAATTTAACCTTTATTACCAAACAGAACTACTGTTAACCATTAACAGACCACCATGCTTAGTCATCAAGACTCAAGCAGCAATAACTTACACCAACCAAACTACTGTTTACCAACCACTGACCACCCACAAAGTGGGCAACATTATCCCATAAAGATTGACCACGACAAGGGAAAGTACAGTAAAGGGGAGGGTGGGCGGGAAGCAGGTGAAAAGATCCAAAAGAAATTCTGAAGCCAATCCAGAGGTGGGTCCAGCTGGCAGTTCTGAGGTAAATGCTGACACTGTCCAGTGACAGGAGTGACTACAGAGGTGAAAGGTTACACTCATTGGTCAGCTGTTTTCCCACCAAAAGTCTGTCACCAATCCTGTGCTCAGCTGACTGAAGGTCTGTCCAGCAACTGAGGTAAATCTTCCTAGCAACAGCAGGCAGCTTGTAACCTGAAAGACAAAGCAGAAAGAACCAGCAAAGCAGTCCCAGGGAGACATGTACATGACAGTCACTCCACACCTCTATTCAAATATAATTACTAGTTTTAAAAAACACATGGGTGATAGGGGCGAAAATCCCATGGGGCCACTTCTCCTATTTTGCTTCCGTGGCCCTAACAGGAGGCGTGTTAGTGGCAAGATCACCCGGTTAAAATAAAGGGTAAAAAAAGAAAACTAATGCAGCCACCACATCTAAGGACGGGTAGTGTTCTTGGGTTTAGGCTGGAGTTTCCTAGTGTTCAATTGGTTTTTGTTTGTTTTTTTGCCACTAGCAACTTTTAAAGCATTGCTGTGGTATAACTTCTCAGAAAACTCAATAAAAGAGTCAGCGCTGGCGGATCGGAAGGGGGAATCCAGCCCCTCCTCTGTCACGGCAGAGAGCCGTGACAGAATCGAGAGGTGAGCGAACGCCGGTATGTGTTCGCTCACCTCCCGATCTACTGAGCCGACCTGTGACAGTCTCATTGTCAAAGGTCGGCTAGAACTATGAGGTGAGTGAAAAGCACTCACCTCATAGTTCTCCTTGAAGTCTATCCGTGTCCTGCTAGCAGGGAGCTGAAACAGATCGACACATTGTTAATTAGGTGCATTTCTTTGTAAATGTTCAATTAAACTCGGCAGAATTTGCTTTTATTATCCCGGATACTGCCATCAAATATCTGAGAATACGGAGTGGTTTCAAGTGGAATAGCACTATAGAGCTGTAATGCTATTGACTATAAACTCTATCAGCCTCCAAAGATCAGAAATAAATGAGCCTACAATAAAATTTTAATTGAATAAATTAAATGGACTTTCAAAGGGTCACCGTGGGCATTCTGTTGCTGCTCGTTAGTAAGGAGCGAGGGAGAACAGCGACTCTGCAAAGCAATTTGTTCAGATGGATGCCGATCAACTTTATGAAATCCCAAAAACTTGAAGGTTCAATTAAAGTCATATTAGGCCTCATTCACACAAGATAAAGCCGGCACCCACAGCTCCGTGCACGGCCATATCGGGCAGCTCCCGCTAAAGACAGGTGCTGCATGTGATTAGTATGCAGCCCCTGTCCTCTATTGGAGTACGCGGCCGTACGCTGCCCTACGCTCTCCCGCCCTGCACGTCCGTGCGAGTGTACGTACTCATACTCTGACAGGATGGACCTGCACTTGGGGTGAGCGTAGGGCAGCGTACGGCATACTCCCATAGAGAAGGACAAGGGCTGCTTACTAATCACACACAGCACCTGTCCTTCCCGGGAGCTGCCTGATACAGCCGTGCACGCAGCACGGTACTGTACGTGTCGGCTTTTTCTCATGTGATGAGGCCTTAAAGTCAAAAAGTGTGGCATCCCCCTTATGTCGGTCAGTGATAGCCAATGCAGGAAAACACTATCGTTGGCTCCAAAGGGGTGATCTACAGTAATAGAACTAACGGGTCTCCCCGTGTTTCCCCTGTAAGAAACCTCTATGATGGATACGCCGCACACCACCACATCTTGACTCCAGGGTCGGTTGCTATGGGTTACCGCAATTCCGTAATCTTCTTGTCTAGGGGTAATTTCACTCACTTTGCCCATCAGCACTTACCGCCCTCTATGATGATCGATTGAAGTGATGTCCAGACTGTATATATGATACTGAAAACTTTATTGTAGAACTTCAGGGAGAGAGGTAGAGGGATAGGATGATCCAGGCAGATGTAGACTCCATTATATGACAGAGGGTGGTCCCTGTCTCCATGCTTCTACTTGATGTAGAAGTCCCTCATCATGTCCATCCTTGTCATCAGTAATAACCACTGGGCCTCCTGCCATAAGGCACCAGTGTCATCATGCAGCTAGTCCCCAGGCTTTTTCTTTTTTTTTTTTACTTTCAAGAATAGAAACATAATGGGTGGAATTTATCAAAACTGGAGCAGACAGAATCTGGAGCAGATTTGCACTGCAACCAATCAGCTTCTTTGTCTTATATTCAAATCTTACCTGAGCAAACTGTAGAGAGATGCTGATTGGTTGCCATAGGCCAACTGCTCCAGATCTATCTGCTCTAGTTTTGATCAATTCCCCCTCATGTATCTATTCCTGAAAGAATGTTTCAGTTTTCTGATCGTTGTTGTAACGATCAGAAAACCTTTAGTGACAGCTGATCCTGAAATGCTGCAGGATCAGCAGTGTCACTAAGATTATTATTGGCTGTTTGGAGGCTTGAAGCAGCCTAATAATAACCAAAAATGAATGAATTAATTTATCAAGCAGTAATATTAACCCCTGACAATAAAAATTAGTGAGGCGTTAGGTACACATATGTGATATAAATATGTAGCCCTATCTGTCCTCTAAAAAACAACATATAATATGTGTGGGTGGCACTTTGTAAGAAAGTATATTACCGATGTGGAAGTGCGTCAGTCATTTACGAACTGAAACGAAAAGCAAGCTCAGTCATGAAGGGGTTAACTAAACAAACTGAAGAGAGAAGCTGATTGGTTGCCATGAGCAACTGCTCCAGATTTGGTCTACTCCAGTTTTGATAAATTCCCCTCAATGTATACAAGGCTGCTAGTAAAACCCACTTGGCACATGAAATCTTCCAATGTCAAAGTTGTTTAGCAGATGTTAAAATATTTCATTCAAACAGCATTACAATCACATTGAATTAATAAAGATCATTTGCAATTAAACATGTATTTGTGATCTGGATTCTTTTTTGGTATAACGGTGGGCGTCCACTTAAAGAGTCTCTGAGGGTATTTGACAATAACAGAGTGTAATTGTATAATAATTCTTACAGCTTTCTTGCCGTTTCAATGCTTCCCACGTGTAAGAGATTTCAAGGACATGTCTATTAAAACTCCCCCATAAAAAGCACTTATAGAAATTTTATGACTGGTAAATAAAAAGATTCTGCACAAAACACATCTCATGAATAGGACAAGTTTCTGCTCTTAGCTGAAAATGATATAAACAGCATGAAATTAATTATATTGATTTTCTGTTTGCGCCATTGTGTCAGCTGTGTGTACATATAAACATGATGTGCATTGAAAACAAGTAGAGAAAGTAATTATACCAATTTTTGTATTTTTTTTTAAATTGTTTTAGCTATTTGTTTATTATATTCAAAACCACAGATAGGACTATTTAGGTTATTTAGGGCATGTTCACACAAGCATCCACGCTGGTGTGTACTTCCTGGCCAAACAGCATGGAGTCGGCTTCCCGGGTAATCAAGAAGCCAGGCCGCAAGTTTTTTTCCATGTGGCTCCATGTACCCTCACGCTGGTCAGATCTACTCTCCCTCTGACCAGAAGTTCTGGTATCAGGGGAAAAGTATCGGAGCATCTGGGCGAGTATGAGTAACAAATACCAAGTGCCAAATCCTCGGTATCGATACCAATGCTAGACATGTGCGATTAGTTTAAGAAAAATTAGTTTTTCTGACAAATTTTCGTTATTCGGAGATTTGGATGTATTCGAATTTCCAAATAACAGAAATGACGAATGAAAACGAATCCGAATTTCCGAAAACAAAATTTCGGAGGAAATTAGTTAGCGGTAGTCTGTACTAATTTTCGTTTGTGGATGAATTTACGCTGCAGCAAAGTGACATCGTTGCTGCAACGATACAAACGAAACGAATAAGAAAGGAAAACGAACATTCGTACTGCTAACGAATTTCGTCCGAATCCCGAAACAAATTGACTTTCAGACCCGAATCCCGAAAAACGAAATAACGCAAAATCCGAATCGAAACAAAACGAAACAGTGCACATGTCTAACCAATACCAGTATCAGTATCGGTGCATTCCTAATAGTGATGAGCCGAACAGGTATGAGTTTGGTTCGAATTCGAAATTTAGAACATCCAAAAAGTTTGAACTCGAACTCAATGCAAGTCTATGGGGGTAGAACTTTCAAAAACAATTGTCCCCTTTAAAAGTGCTTATATGCAAGTTATTGCCCATAGAAAGTGTATGGGGATCCGGGTACTGCCCTGGGGGACATGTATCAATGAAAAAAACACTTTTAAAAAATACTGTTTTTAAAGGAACAGTGATTTTAACATTGCTTAAAGTGAAACAATAAAAAAAAATCCTTTAATAAGCTCAGTCATGAAGGGGTTAACTAAACAAACTGAAGAGAGAAGCTGATTGGTTGCCATGAGCAACTGCTCCAGATTTGGTCTACTCCAGTTTTGATAAATTCCCCTCAATGTATACAAGGCTGCTAGTAAAACCCACTTGGCACATGAAATCTTCCAATGTCAAAGTTGTTTAGCAGATGTTAAAATATTTCATTCAAACAGCATTACAATCACATTGAATTAATAAAGATCATTTGCAATTAAACATGTATTTGTGATCTGGATTCTTTTTTGGTATAACGGTGGGCGTCCACTTAAAGAGTCTCTGAGGGTATTTGACAATAACAGAGTGTAATTGTATAATAATTCTTACAGCTTTCTTGCCGTTTCAATGCTTCCCACGTGTAAGAGATTTCAAGGACATGTCTATTAAAACTCCCCCATAAAAAGCACTTATAGAAATTTTATGACTGGTAAATAAAAAGATTCTGCACAAAACACATCTCATGAATAGGACAAGTTTCTGCTCTTAGCTGAAAATGATATAAACAGCATGAAATTAATTATATTGATTTTCTGTTTGCGCCATTGTGTCAGCTGTGTGTACATATAAACATGATGTGCATTGAAAACAAGTAGAGAAAGTAATTATACCAATTTTTGTATTTTTTTTTAAATTGTTTTAGCTATTTGTTTATTATATTCAAAACCACAGATAGGACTATTTAGGTTATTTAGGGCATGTTCACACAAGCATCCACGCTGGTGTGTACTTCCTGGCCAAACAGCATGGAGTCGGCTTCCCGGGTAATCAAGAAGCCAGGCCGCAAGTTTTTTTCCATGTGGCTCCATGTACCCTCACGCTGGTCAGATCTACTCTCCCTCTGACCAGAAGTTCTGGTATCAGGGGAAAAGTATCGGAGCATCTGGGCGAGTATGAGTAACAAATACCAAGTGCCAAATCCTCGGTATCGATACCAATGCTAGACATGTGCGATTAGTTTAAGAAAAATTAGTTTTTCTGACAAATTTTCGTTATTCGGAGATTTGGATGTATTCGAATTTCCAAATAACAGAAATGACGAATGAAAACGAATCCGAATTTCCGAAAACAAAATTTCGGAGGAAATTAGTTAGCGGTAGTCTGTACTAATTTTCGTTTGTGGATGAATTTACGCTGCAGCAAAGTGACATCGTTGCTGCAACGATACAAACGAAACGAATAAGAAAGGAAAACGAACATTCGTACTGCTAACGAATTTCGTCCGAATCCCGAAACAAATTGACTTTCAGACCCGAATCCCGAAAAACGAAATAACACAAAATCCGAATCGAAACAAAACGAAACAGTGCACATGTCTAACCAATACCAGTATCAGTATCGGTGCATTCCTAATAGTGATGAGCCGAACAGGTATGAGTTTGGTTCGAATTCGAAATTTAGAACATCCAAAAAGTTTGAACTCGAACTCAATGCAAGTCTATGGGGGTAGAACTTTCAAAAACAATTGTCCCCTTTAAAAGTGCTTATATGCAAGTTATTGCCCATAGAAAGTGTATGGGGATCCGGGTACTGCCCTGGGGGACATGTATCAATGAAAAAAACACTTTTAAAAAATACTGTTTTTAAAGGAACAGTGATTTTAACATTGCTTAAAGTGAAACAATAAAAAAAAATCCTTTAGATATCGTGCCGGGGTGGGGGGGGACGGGACACCCCTTAAACTGCCTGTAAAGTGGCGGATCTGTAGGATGTCGCCCCTGGATCGCCCCTGGAAAAGCACCTTGTCCCCATGCTGATGTGGACAAGGGCCTCTTCCCTACAAGCCCTGGGGCGTTGGTTGTGGGGGTGCGGGCAGGGGGCGTATTCACATCAGGGTACACCTTTAATAAAGTGGCACCCATATGCGCCCCCCCATGCAAATGAGTAATACCCCTAACCCTTATACCCCTACCCATTCACTAAAGGGTTAAATAAAATTGAAATAAAAAAACAGACCTTTGGAAAAAATCCTTTAATTGAAAAAAAAAAACACAACAAAGGATTTTTATTCTTTATTCATTTATTCTTAAAGAAAAAAACCCAAAAATTGATCCACCGACGTAATGCAAGGTTAATCACGACGTCCTGTGTTGTCCATTCAAAGTCATCATGACTTTTCCCAATCATGGCTCTTACAGAGTACTGAGCCATTATTGGATAAAGTTTTGCAAGCCTTTAGCCAATTAGGGCTTCACAAGGCCTTGTGGAGCATTTAGCGGTGGAACAGACCGCCGAATGCCCTTATAGTTTCGGCGAACACACAAACTAGCGATGTTCTAGTTGAACTCACATTCGACTCGTACA